>NW_025729236.1:487500-490000 GCF_021461385.2 Schistocerca piceifrons
AGACAAGCATATGACTACTGGCAGGATCAACCAGGGAGCTGCGTCAACTAGAGCTGAGCAGCCGGCCGCCCGGGAGTGTGTCCCGGGGGCCCGCGCGAACACGCAAGCGTCCGCTCAATCATTCTGCAAACAGGAGGAGGCTGAGCTCCCCTGCACAATACACCTCGAAACCCTCTCAGGTCCCGGCGGCGCGCAGCGCCGTCCCAAGTACTTGGTCGGGTTCGAGAGAGGCGCAATCGCCCGGAGTTAGGCGAGTAGACGCTTTCGGTGCGACCACCCGTGCTCCCAACTGAGCTTGCCGCTGCCGACAGAGGCCCGGGAGCGTGCTGTCGTGGCATTGCCGGCGGGAGACAACACGCGCCACCTACGGTGACCGGCAGCTCCAACGCCAGCGCCACAGAAGGACAAAAGCCCCACTTGGGTGCCGAAGCGAACTCTCCCAGCACAGCGCACGCGCCAACACATCCGCACAGCTGCGATACAAACCACCAGCGAGAACCGCTGGGGCGACCGAGCAGCAGACGGCGTCGCGGCGCCGAGCGCCGGGCGGCGGCGCATCCTCAACGCACACAGTCCTCAATCGGACCAGCACACTGAAGATGTCCACCGCGCTTCGCACCGGGCCCGCGAGGACCTACTTTGGCCGCACGGCGCCGCGCGCAGGGTGCGCCGGCGCGCAGCTGCGACGCCTGCCGCGTCCGTCGGCCGGCGCGCCTGCCACTGGCCGCCCCCACCAGCCGGCTGTAGCGCGTGCGCCCACGCACCGCGCGGCCAGCACGCCGGGAGGCGCCCCCTCACCGGCCGGGGACGGTCCCACCCAGCCACCGCCGCGTATCGCTTCACACCCAGATGCCGTTCAGTTTCGTCGGCATGGTGGGTATCGCTGGAACAACCGGTTAGTACCTCAACCTACCGTCGCCATCACCGATTCACCCCTAGCGAGAACAACCGCACCACAACGGGTTACCATTTGTTCATTTGCGTAACTTCACCAGAAAACGTATGCGTCCATCGCCATTTGCAACTTCCACGATTATTGCATGCCTGTGTCAGGTGTCACACCACACTACGTCTGCCCACATACACGCAACAAAATGTGCACGCCTAGACAATACGTGGAAGGTGGCCCCCGTACGTATGCGATGTCCATTGCTCGAACGACTGTCAACCGGCCTCTGTAGCATGTCGCAGATATGGAACGCGGTGCACCATGCTATCACGGTGTGTGAGGAGAGACGACTAGGTCCGAATACATCAACAGACAGCTCATGCTGATCGCCATCCACGGCGTCCGTTCCTCCCACACGTCTCTATGGCGTACCACACTGCAATCCAGCTGTCATAGGGAGACGACACGTAGCTGCGTGCACAATATTTGCACTGTATGGTCCGCCGTTTTTGGGCGCAGTCGTTGTACGGTCACACATGTGCCACGATGTATCATTCAGTACATAAGGACGAATGTGCAGTACAGATTGTGGTTTACGCGTACGACATCAGCGGACAGTTGACACAGGCCGCACCACAACGTAGCCTGAGTACGTCGCATGCGAAGGGCATTGAACATGCAAACTTCTCACCAACCAGCTTGCGAAGGCAGGGGGCAAGGTGGGGACGTGGGGAGGTGTGGGGGGGGGGGGGGCGCGGCATGTACGTCCTGCTGCCATCCACATTACAGTGTACAGCAGGAGCATGTGGAAAGTCAGCAAGACTTGCAAGGTGTTTAACATGAAGCGATACACAGGGGAGCGGGCAGTGCGAGTAGCGAACTATATTGCGAGGGTTGCGGGTGGGCAACACTACACTAATTGAACGAGTCGTATAACAATTACAGAGCAGGTTTAGGCGACAACGTGGGTTACGTTAGCGGACAACGTGGGTTACGTTAGCGGACAACGTGGGTTACGTTAGCGGACAACGTGGGTTACGTTAGCGGACAACGTGGGTTACGTTAGCGGACAACGTGGGTTACGTTAGCGGACAACGTGGGTTACGTTAGCGGACAACGTGGGTTACGTTAAGGCACAACGTGGGTTAGGTTAAGGCACAACGTGGGTTAGGTTAAGGCACAACGTGGGTTAGGTTAAGGCACAACGTGGGTTAGGTTAAGGCACAACATGGGTTAGGTTAAGGCACAACATGGGTTAGGTTAAGGCACAACATGGGTTAGGTTAAGGCACAACATGGGTTAGGTTAAGGCACAACATGGGTTAGGTTAAGGCACAACATGGGTTAGGTTAAGGCACAACATGGGTTAGGTTAAGGCACAACATGGGTTAGGTTAAGGCACAACATGGGTTAGGTTAAGGCACAACATGGGTTAGGTTAAGGTACAACATGGGTTAGGTTAAGGTACAACATGGGTTAGGTTAAGGTACAACATAGGTTAGGTTAAGGTACAACATAGGTTAGGTTAAGGTACAACATAGGTTAGGTTAAGGTACAACATAGGTTAGGTTAAGGTACAACATAGGTTAGGTTAAGGTACAACATAGGTTAG
>NW_025729236.1:497500-502500 GCF_021461385.2 Schistocerca piceifrons
ACAGACCTGTTATTGCTCAATCTCGTGCGGCTAGAAGCCGCCTGTCCCTCTAAGAAGAAAAGTAATCGCTGACAGCACGAAGGATGTCACGCGACTAGTTAGCAGGCTAGAGTCTCGTTCGTTATCGGAATTAACCAGACAAATCGCTCCACCAACTAAGAACGGCCATGCACCACCACCCACCGAATCAAGAAAGAGCTATCAATCTGTCAATCCTTCCGGTGTCCGGGCCTGGTGAGGTTTCCCGTGTTGAGTCAAATTAAGCCGCAGGCTCCACTCCTGGTGGTGCCCTTCCGTCAATTCCTTTAAGTTTCAGCTTTGCAACCATACTTCCCCCGGAACCCAAAAGCTTTGGTTTCCCGGAGGCTGCCCGCCGAGTCATCGGAGGAACTGCGGCGGATCGCTGGCTGGCATCGTTTATGGTTAGAACTAGGGCGGTATCTGATCGCCTTCGAACCTCTAACTTTCGTTCTTGATTAATGAAAACATACTTGGCAAATGCTTTCGCTTCTGTTCGTCTTGCGACGATCCAAGAATTTCACCTCTAACGTCGCAATACGAATGCCCCCGCCTGTCCCTATTAATCATTACCTCGGGTTCCGAAAACCAACAAAATAGAACCGAGGTCCTATTCCATTATTCCATGCACACAGTATTCAGGCGGGCTTGCCTGCTTTAAGCACTCTAATTTGTTCAAAGTAAACGTGCCGGCCCACCGAGACACTCAATAAAGAGCACCCTGGTAGGATTTCAACGGGGTCCGCCTCGGGACGCACGAGCACGCACGAGGCGGTCGCACGCCTTCGGCTCGCCCCACCGGCAGGACGTCCCACGATACATGCCAGTTAAACACCGACGGGCGGTGAACCAACAGCGTGGGACACAAATCCAACTACGAGCTTTTTAACCGCAACAACTTTAATATACGCTATTGGAGCTGGAATTACCGCGGCTGCTGGCACCAGACTTGCCCTCCAATAGATACTCGTTAAAGGATTTAAAGTGTACTCATTCCGATTACGGGGCCTCGGATGAGTCCCGTATCGTTATTTTTCGTCACTACCTCCCCGTGCCGGGAGTGGGTAATTTGCGCGCCTGCTGCCTTCCTTGGATGTGGTAGCCGTTTCTCAGGCTCCCTCTCCGGAATCGAACCCTGATTCCCCGTTACCCGTTACAACCATGGTAGGCGCAGAACCTACCATCGACAGTTGATAAGGCAGACATTTGAAAGATGCGTCGCCGGTACGAGGACCGTGCGATCAGCCCAAAGTTATTCAGAGTCACCAAGGCAAACGGACCGGACGAGCCGACCGATTGGTTTTGATCTAATAAAAGCGTCCCTTCCATCTCTGGTCGGGACTCTGTTTGCATGTATTAGCTCTAGAATTACCACAGTTATCCAAGTAACGTGGGTACGATCTAAGGAACCATAACTGATTTAATGAGCCATTCGCGGTTTCACCTTAATGCGGCTTGTACTGAGACATGCATGGCTTAATCTTTGAGACAAGCATATGACTACTGGCAGGATCAACCAGGGAGCTGCGTCAACTAGAGCTGAGCAGCCGGCCGCCCGGGAGTGTGTCCCGGGGGCCCGCGCGAACACGCAAGCGTCCGCTCAATCATTCTGCAAACAGGAGGAGGCTGAGCTCCCCTGCACAATACACCTCGAAACCCTCTCAGGTCCCGGCGGCGCGCAGCGCCGTCCCAAGTACTTGGTCGGGTTCGAGAGAGGCGCAATCGCCCGGAGTTAGGCGAGTAGACGCTTTCGGTGCGACCACCCGTGCTCCCAACTGAGCTTGCCGCTGCCGACAGAGGCCCGGGAGCGTGCTGTCGTGGCATTGCCGGCGGGAGACAACACGCGCCACCTACGGTGACCGGCAGCTCCAACGCCAGCGCCACAGAAGGACAAAAGCCCCACTTGGGTGCCGAAGCGAACTCTCCCAGCACAGCGCACGCGCCAACACATCCGCACAGCTGCGATACAAACCACCAGCGAGAACCGCTGGGGCGACCGAGCAGCAGACGGCGTCGCGGCGCCGAGCGCCGGGCGGCGGCGCATCCTCAACGCACACAGTCCTCAATCGGACCAGCACACTGAAGATGTCCACCGCGCTTCGCACCGGGCCCGCGAGGACCTACTTTGGCCGCACGGCGCCGCGCGCAGGGTGCGCCGGCGCGCAGCTGCGACGCCTGCCGCGTCCGTCGGCCGGCGCGCCTGCCACTGGCCGCCCCCACCAGCCGGCTGTAGCGCGTGCGCCCACGCACCGCGCGGCCAGCACGCCGGGAGGCGCCCCCTCACCGGCCGGGGACGGTCCCACCCAGCCACCGCCGCGTATCGCTTCACACCCAGATGCCGTTCAGTTTCGTCGGCATGGTGGGTATCGCTGGAACAACCGGTTAGTACCTCAACCTACCGTCGCCATCACCGATTCACCCCTAGCGAGAACAACCGCACCACAACGGGTTACCATTTGTTCATTTGCGTAACTTCACCAGAAAACGTATGCGTCCATCGCCATTTGCAACTTCCACGATTATTGCATGCCTGTGTCAGGTGTCACACCACACTACGTCTGCCCACATACACGCAACAAAATGTGCACGCCTAGACAATACGTGGAAGGTGGCCCCCGTACGTATGCGATGTCCATTGCTCGAACGACTGTCAACCGGCCTCTGTAGCATGTCGCAGATATGGAACGCGGTGCACCATGCTATCACGGTGTGTGAGGAGAGACGACTAGGTCCGAATACATCAACAGACAGCTCATGCTGATCGCCATCCACGGCGTCCGTTCCTCCCACACGTCTCTATGGCGTACCACACTGCAATCCAGCTGTCATAGGGAGACGACACGTAGCTGCGTGCACAATATTTGCACTGTATGGTCCGCCGTTTTTGGGCGCAGTCGTTGTACGGTCACACATGTGCCACGATGTATCATTCAGTACATAAGGACGAATGTGCAGTACAGATTGTGGTTTACGCGTACGACATCAGCGGACAGTTGACACAGGCCGCACCACAACGTAGCCTGAGTACGTCGCATGCGAAGGGCATTGAACATGCAAACTTCTCACCAACCAGCTTGCGAAGGCAGGGGGCAAGGTGGGGACGTGGGGAGGTGTGGGGGGGGGGGGGGCGCGGCATGTACGTCCTGCTGCCATCCACATTACAGTGTACAGCAGGAGCATGTGGAAAGTCAGCAAGACTTGCAAGGTGTTTAACATGAAGCGATACACAGGGGAGCGGGCAGTGCGAGTAGCGAACTATATTGCGAGGGTTGCGGGTGGGCAACACTACACTAATTGAACGAGTCGTATAACAATTACAGAGCAGGTTTAGGCGACAACGTGGGTTACGTTAGCGGACAACGTGGGTTACGTTAGCGGACAACGTGGGTTACGTTAGCGGACAACGTGGGTTACGTTAGCGGACAACGTGGGTTACGTTAGCGGACAACGTGGGTTACGTTAGCGGACAACGTGGGTTACGTTAAGGCACAACATGGGTTAGGTTAAGGCACAACATGGGTTAGGTTAAGGCACAACATGGGTTAGGTTAAGGCACAACATGGGTTAGGTTAAGGCACAACATGGGTTAGGTTAAGGCACAACATGGGTTAGGTTAAGGCACAACATGGGTTAGGTTAAGGCACAACATGGGTTAGGTTAAGGCACAACATGGGTTAGGTTAAGGCACAACATGGGTTAGGTTAAGGCACAACATGGGTTAGGTTAAGGCACAACATGGGTTAGGTTAAGGCACAACATGGGTTAGGTTAAGGCACAACATGGGTTAGGTTAAGGTACAACATGGGTTAGGTTAAGGTACAACATGGGTTAGGTTAAGGTACAACATAGGTTAGGTTAAGACACAACATAGGTTAGGTTAAGGTACAACATAGGTTAGGTTAAGGTACAACATAGGTTAGGTTAAGGTACAACATAGGTTAGGTTAAGGTACAACATAGGTGAGGTTAAGGTACAACATAGGTTAGGTTAAGGTACAACATAGGTTAGGTTAAGGTACAACATAGGTTAGGTTAAGGTACAACATAGGTTAGGTTAAGGTACAACATAGGTTAGGTTAAGGTACAACATAGGTTAGGTTAAGGTACAACATAGGTTAGGTTAAGGTACAACATAGGTTAGGTTAAGGTACAACATAGGTTAGGTTAAGGTACAACATAGGTTAGGTTCGGTTACACGTTGTTGTAAGGAAAGGTGTAGGGGGGGGGGGGGCGGGGGCGGCAGGTTCGTTGATAGTGATTATAGTAAGTGAATGCTTGTGACATGATCAGATTTGTCACGTCAGGATGCACCTTTGGCTTATTAGAGGCGGCGCTCCAATTCTATGCTTGTGTCACACCTGTGTCTTTGAGTCATGTCATTGTTTGTGCGCTGTGACAGGAGGTACTATTGTGATGTTGGGTGCACCGTTGTATAGGACATGTGTGGGTGTTGGTGCCTTATCTGCGCAATGGTGGATGTCGAAAGGGTGGGATATTCTATTTTCCGCATGGACCTCCTGGTCTGGTTGTGATAGTGTGGATTGTGTAATGTGGCGGAGAGGATGCACTGGATGTTGTTCCATGCTGGTGCTTACGTATTGTATGTGCGCCTGTTAGAAGCAGAGAGTGGTGCGTGATCAGAGTGTCTGGCTGACGTGTGGTTCCCATTGTGGGCAGACTCTTTCAGCATGTATACGGACAGTTGTATATATTTTCTGTAGTTTGATGGCTCTGCATTGATTACTAATCAGCGCCGTGTGTACGGGTAATCTGGTTCCAGTCCAAAATGTTCCATCTGTGTACATTAGTGACAAAGACTCCCCCCATGCAGTGGGGCTCGGTCTGTTATAACTCTTCCGCGTAATATATTTGCGCCACGTTTTTGCGACTGCGAGTGCGAGTGCGAGTGCGAGTGCGAGTGCAACGCGCATGGGGACCGACATGCTGATGGCTCGGTATCGGACGCCGTACAGTGAGCAACGC
>NW_025729236.1:510000-512500 GCF_021461385.2 Schistocerca piceifrons
GTATCGTTATTTTTCGTCACTACCTCCCCGTGCCGGGAGTGGGTAATTTGCGCGCCTGCTGCCTTCCTTGGATGTGGTAGCCGTTTCTCAGGCTCCCTCTCCGGAATCGAACCCTGATTCCCCGTTACCCGTTACAACCATGGTAGGCGCAGAACCTACCATCGACAGTTGATAAGGCAGACATTTGAAAGATGCGTCGCCGGTACGAGGACCGTGCGATCAGCCCAAAGTTATTCAGAGTCACCAAGGCAAACGGACCGGACGAGCCGACCGATTGGTTTTGATCTAATAAAAGCGTCCCTTCCATCTCTGGTCGGGACTCTGTTTGCATGTATTAGCTCTAGAATTACCACAGTTATCCAAGTAACGTGGGTACGATCTAAGGAACCATAACTGATTTAATGAGCCATTCGCGGTTTCACCTTAATGCGGCTTGTACTGAGACATGCATGGCTTAATCTTTGAGACAAGCATATGACTACTGGCAGGATCAACCAGGGAGCTGCGTCAACTAGAGCTGAGCAGCCGGCCGCCCGGGAGTGTGTCCCGGGGGCCCGCGCGAACACGCAAGCGTCCGCTCAATCATTCTGCAAACAGGAGGAGGCTGAGCTCCCCTGCACAATACACCTCGAAACCCTCTCAGGTCCCGGCGGCGCGCAGCGCCGTCCCAAGTACTTGGTCGGGTTCGAGAGAGGCGCAATCGCCCGGAGTTAGGCGAGTAGACGCTTTCGGTGCGACCACCCGTGCTCCCAACTGAGCTTGCCGCTGCCGACAGAGGCCCGGGAGCGTGCTGTCGTGGCATTGCCGGCGGGAGACAACACGCGCCACCTACGGTGACCGGCAGCTCCAACGCCAGCGCCACAGAAGGACAAAAGCCCCACTTGGGTGCCGAAGCGAACTCTCCCAGCACAGCGCACGCGCCAACACATCCGCACAGCTGCGATACAAACCACCAGCGAGAACCGCTGGGGCGACCGAGCAGCAGACGGCGTCGCGGCGCCGAGCGCCGGGCGGCGGCGCATCCTCAACGCACACAGTCCTCAATCGGACCAGCACACTGAAGATGTCCACCGCGCTTCGCACCGGGCCCGCGAGGACCTACTTTGGCCGCACGGCGCCGCGCGCAGGGTGCGCCGGAGCGCAGCTGCGACGCCTGCCGCGTCCGTCGGCCGGCGCGCCTGCCACTGGCCGCCCCCACCAGCCGGCTGTAGCGCGTGCGCCCACGCACCGCGCGGCCAGCACGCCGGGAGGCGCCCCCTCACCGGCCGGGGACGGTCCCACCCAGCCACCGCCGCGTATCGCTTCACACCCAGATGCCGTTCAGTTTCGTCGGCATGGTGGGTATCGCTGGAACAACCGGTTAGTACCTCAACCTACCGTCGCCATCACCGATTCACCCCTAGCGAGAACAACCGCACCACAACGGGTTACCATTTGTTCATTTGCGTAACTTCACCAGAAAACGTATGCGTCCATCGCCATTTGCAACTTCCACGATTATTGCATGCCTGTGTCAGGTGTCACACCACACTACGTCTGCCCACATACACGCAACAAAATGTGCACGCCTAGACAATACGTGGAAGGTGGCCCCCGTACGTATGCGATGTCCATTGCTCGAACGACTGTCAACCGGCCTCTGTAGCATGTCGCAGATATGGAACGCGGTGCACCATGCTATCACGGTGTGTGAGGAGAGACGACTAGGTCCGAATACATCAACAGACAGCTCATGCTGATCGCCATCCACGGCGTCCGTTCCTCCCACACGTCTCTATGGCGTACCACACTGCAATCCAGCTGTCATAGGGAGACGACACGTAGCTGCGTGCACAATATTTGCACTGTATGGTCCGCCGTTTTTGGGCGCAGTCGTTGTACGGTCACACATGTGCCACGATGTATCATTCAGTACATAAGGACGAATGTGCAGTACAGATTGTGGTTTACGCGTACGACATCAGCGGACAGTTGACACAGGCCGCACCACAACGTAGCCTGAGTACGTCGCATGCGAAGGGCATTGAACATGCAAACTTCTCACCAACCAGCTTGCGAAGGCAGGGGGCAAGGTGGGGACGTGGGGAGGTGTGGGGGGGGGGGGGCGCGGCATGTGCGTCCTGCTGCCATCCACATTACAGTGTACAGCAGGAGCATGTGGAAAGTCAGCAAGACTTGCAAGGTGTTTAACATGAAGCGATACACAGGGGAGCGGGCAGTGCGAGTAGCGAACTATATTGCGAGGGTTGCGGGTGGGCAACACTACACTAATTGAACGAGTCGTATAACAATTACAGAGCAGGTTTAGGCGACAACGTGGGTTACGTTAGCGGACAACGTGGGTTACGTTAGCGGACAACGTGGGTTACGTTAGCGGACAACGTGGGTTACGTTAGCGGACAACGTGGGTTACGTTAGCGGACAACGTGGGTTACGTTAGCGGACAACGTGGGTTACGTTAGCGGACAACGTGGGTTACGTTAAGGCACAACGTGGGTTA
>NW_025729236.1:522500-525000 GCF_021461385.2 Schistocerca piceifrons
TCGGACCAGCACACTGAAGATGTCCACCGCGCTTCGCACCGGGCCCGCGAGGACCTACTTTGGCCGCACGGCGCCGCGCGCAGGGTGCGCCGGCGCGCAGCTGCGACGCCTGCCGCGTCCGTCGGCCGGCGCGCCTGCCACTGGCCGCCCCCACCAGCCGGCTGTAGCGCGTGCGCCCACGCACCGCGCGGCCAGCACGCCGGGAGGCGCCCCCTCACCGGCCGGGGACGGTCCCACCCAGCCACCGCCGCGTATCGCTTCACACCCAGATGCCGTTCAGTTTCGTCGGCATGGTGGGTATCGCTGGAACAACCGGTTAGTACCTCAACCTACCGTCGCCATCACCGATTCACCCCTAGCGAGAACAACCGCACCACAACGGGTTACCATTTGTTCATTTGCGTAACTTCACCAGAAAACGTATGCGTCCATCGCCATTTGCAACTTCCACGATTATTGCATGCCTGTGTCAGGTGTCACACCACACTACGTCTGCCCACATACACGCAACAAAATGTGCACGCCTAGACAATACGTGGAAGGTGGCCCCCGTACGTATGCGATGTCCATTGCTCGAACGACTGTCAACCGGCCTCTGTAGCATGTCGCAGATATGGAACGCGGTGCACCATGCTATCACGGTGTGTGAGGAGAGACGACTAGGTCCGAATACATCAACAGACAGCTCATGCTGATCGCCATCCACGGCGTCCGTTCCTCCCACACGTCTCTATGGCGTACCACACTGCAATCCAGCTGTCATAGGGAGACGACACGTAGCTGCGTGCACAATATTTGCACTGTATGGTCCGCCGTTTTTGGGCGCAGTCGTTGTACGGTCACACATGTGCCACGATGTATCATTCAGTACATAAGGACGAATGTGCAGTACAGATTGTGGTTTACGCGTACGACATCAGCGGACAGTTGACACAGGCCGCACCACAACGTAGCCTGAGTACGTCGCATGCGAAGGGCATTGAACATGCAAACTTCTCACCAACCAGCTTGCGAAGGCAGGGGGCAAGGTGGGGACGTGGGGAGGTGTGGGGGGGGGGGGGGGCGCGGCATGTACGTCCTGCTGCCATCCACATTACAGTGTACAGCAGGAGCATGTGGAAAGTCAGCAAGACTTGCAAGGTGTTTAACATGAAGCGATACACAGGGGAGCGGGCAGTGCGAGTAGCGAACTATATTGCGAGGGTTGCGGGTGGGCAACACTACACTAATTGAACGAGTCGTATAACAATTACAGAGCAGGTTTAGGCGACAACGTGGGTTACGTTAGCGGACAACGTGGGTTACGTTAGCGGACAACGTGGGTTACGTTAGCGGACAACGTGGGTTACGTTAGCGGACAACGTGGGTTACGTTAGCGGACAACGTGGGTTACGTTAGCGGACAACGTGGGTTACGTTAGCGGACAACGTGGGTTACGTTAAGGCACAACATGGGTTAGGTTAAGGCACAACATGGGTTAGGTTAAGGCACAACATGGGTTAGGTTAAGGCACAACATGGGTTAGGTTAAGGCACAACATGGGTTAGGTTAAGGCACAACATGGGTTAGGTTAAGGCACAACATGGGTTAGGTTAAGGCACAACATGGGTTAGGTTAAGGCACAACATGGGTTAGGTTAAGGCACAACATGGGTTAGGTTAAGGCACAACATGGGTTAGGTTAAGGCACAACATGGGTTAGGTTAAGGTACAACATGGGTTAGGTTAAGGTACAACATGGGTTAGGTTAAGGTACAACATAGGTTAGGTTAAGGTACAACATAGGTTAGGTTAAGGTACAACATAGGTTAGGTTAAGGTACAACATAGGTTAGGTTAAGGTACAACATAGGTGAGGTTAAGGTACAACATAGGTTAGGTTAAGGTACAACATAGGTTAGGTTAAGGTACAACATAGGTTAGGTTAAGGTACAACATAGGTTAGGTTAAGGTACAACATAGGTTAGGTTAAGGTACAACATAGGTTAGGTTAAGGTACAACATAGGTTAGGTTAAGGTACAACATAGGTTAGGTTCGGTTACACGTTGTTGTAAGGAAAGGTGTAGGGGGGGGGGGGCGGGGGCGGCAGGTTCGTTGATAGTGATTATAGTAAGTGAATGCTTGTGACATGATCAGATTTGTCACGTCAGGATGCACCTTTGGCTTATTAGAGGCGGCGCTCCAATTCTATGCTTGTGTCACACCTGTGTCTTTGAGTCATGTCATTGTTTGTGCGCTGTGACAGGAGGTACTATTGTGATGTTGGGTGCACCGTTGTATAGGACATGTGTGGGTGTTGGTGCCTTATCTGCGCAATGGTGGATGTCGAAAGGGTGGGATATTCTATTTTCCGCATGGACCTCCTGGTCTGGTTGTGATAGTGTGGATTGTGTAATGTGGCGGAGAGGATGCACTGGATGTTGTTCCATGCTGGTGCTTACGTATTGTATGTGCGCCTGTTAGAAGCAGAGAGTGGTGCGTGATCAGAGTGTCTGGCTGAC
>NW_025729236.1:530000-532500 GCF_021461385.2 Schistocerca piceifrons
GCACCGAGCAGACGGTGATGGGCCGAAAGTCAGCGGGGGATGCTGGGGCGGCTGTCTTAGGCAGCAAAGAGGTCCTGGCTCGGAGGAGGGAAGGGGGGAGCTTGCGGGTGAGCAGGAAAAGGTTTAGGAGTTTGGTGGTGACCTCCGCTGGAAGGCGGCGCAGCTGCACCGGCGAGAGGCCGTCAGGGCCGGCAACGGAGCCTCTGGGCGGCAGGGCGGCCGCAACCTCTTCTGCAGTGATCGGCCTCCATAGGCGCTCAAAGTCAACAGACTCCGAGCGCGGGAGTTACTCCCGCCGTTTACCCGCGCTTGCTTGAATTTCTTCACGTTGACATTCAGAGCACTGGGCAGAAATCACATTGCGTCAACACCCGCTAGGGCCATCGCAATGCTTTGTTTTAATTAGACAGTCGGATTCCCCCAGTCCGTGCCAGTTCTGAGTTGATCGTTGAATGGCGGCCGAAGAGAATCCGCGCACCCGCGCGCCCCCGGAGGAGCACGCTAAGGCGGACGCGGCCTCGCAGCAAGGAAGATCCGTGGGAGGCCAAGGCACGGGACCGAGCTCGGATCCTGCACGCAGGTTGAAGCACCGGGGCGCGAACGCCGCGCAGGCGCGCGCATCCTGCACCGCCGGCCAGCACGAGGCCGACCAACGGCGAGAGCAGACCACGCCCGCGCTAAACGCCCGCACTTACCGGCACCCCTACGGCACTCACCTCGCCCAGGCCCGGCACGTTAGCGCTGACCCACTTCCCGACCAAGCCCGACACGCCCCGATCCTCAGAGCCAATCCTTATCCCGAAGTTACGGATCCAATTTGCCGACTTCCCTTACCTACATTATTCTATCGACTAGAGGCTCTTCACCTTGGAGACCTGCTGCGGATATGGGTACGAACCGGCGCGACACCTCCACGTGGCCCTCTCCCGGATTTTCAAGGTCCGAGGGGAAGATCGGGACACCGCCGCAACTGCGGTGCTCTTCGCGTTCCAAACCCTATCTCCCTGCTAGAGGATTCCAGGGAACTCGAACGCTCATGCAGAAAAGAAAACTCTTCCCCGATCTCCCGACGGCGTCTCCGGGTCCTTTTGGGTTACCCCGACGAGCATCTCTAAAAGAGGGGCCCGACTTGTATCGGTTCCGCTGCCGGGTTCCGGAATAGGAACCGGATTCCCTTTCGCCCAACGGGGGCCAGCACAAAGCGCATCATGCTATGACGGCCCCCATCAACATCGGATTTCTCCTAGGGCTTAGGATCGACTGACTCGTGTGCAACGGCTGTTCACACGAAACCCTTCTCCGCGTCAGCCCTCCAGGGCCTCGCTGGAGTATTTGCTACTACCACCAAGATCTGCACCGACGGCGGCTCCAGGCAGGCTCACGCCCAGACCCTTCTGCGCCCACCGCCGCGACCCTCCTACTCGTCAGGGCTTCGCGGCCGGCCGCAAGGACCGGCCATGACTGCCAGACTGACGGCCGAGTATAGGCACGACGCTTCAGCGCCATCCATTTTCAGGGCTAGTTGCTTCGGCAGGTGAGTTGTTACACACTCCTTAGCGGATTCCGACTTCCATGGCCACCGTCCTGCTGTCTTAAGCAACCAACGCCTTTCATGGTTTCCCATGAGCGTCGATTCGGGCGCCTTAACTCGGCGTTTGGTTCATCCCACAGCGCCAGTTCTGCTTACCAAAAGTGGCCCACTTGGCACTCCGATCCGAGTCGTTTGCTCGCGGCTTCAGCATATCAAGCAAGCCGGAGATCTCACCCATTTAAAGTTTGAGAATAGGTTGAGGTCGTTTCGGCCCCAAGGCCTCTAATCATTCGCTTTACCGGATGAGACTCGTACGAGCACCAGCTATCCTGAGGGAAACTTCGGAGGGAACCAGCTACTAGATGGTTCGATTAGTCTTTCGCCCCTATACCCAGCTCCGACGATCGATTTGCACGTCAGAATCGCTACGGACCTCCATCAGGGTTTCCCCTGACTTCGTCCTGGCCAGGCATAGTTCACCATCTTTCGGGTCCCAACGTGTACGCTCTAGGTGCGCCTCACCTCGCAATGAGGACGAGACGCCCCGGGAGTGCGGAGGCCGCCGCCCCGTGAAGGGCGGGGAAGCCCCATCCTCCCTCGGCCCGCGCAAGGCGAGACCTTCACTTTCATTACGCCTTTAGGTTTCGTACAGCCCAATGACTCGCGCACATGTTAGACTCCTTGGTCCGTGTTTCAAGACGGGTCGTGAAATTGTCCAAAGCTGAAGCGCCGCTGACGGGAGCGATTATTCCGCCCGAGAGCATCCCGAGCCAACAGCGGCGCGGGTCCGGGGCCGGGCCAGGTAGGTCCGTCATCCGGGAAGAACCGCGCGCGCTTGCCGGGAGCCCGAGCGCCCAAAGGGGCGAATCGACTCCTCCAGATATACCGCCGGGCAGCCAGCCAGGACACCGGGGCTCTGCCCAACAGACGCGAACCGAGGCCCGCGGAAGGACAGGCTGCGCACCCGGG
>NW_025729236.1:535000-537500 GCF_021461385.2 Schistocerca piceifrons
ACGAGGCGGTCGCACGCCTTCGGCTCGCCCCACCGGCAGGACGTCCCACGATACATGCCAGTTAAACACCGACGGGCGGTGAACCAACAGCGTGGGACACAAATCCAACTACGAGCTTTTTAACCGCAACAACTTTAATATACGCTATTGGAGCTGGAATTACCGCGGCTGCTGGCACCAGACTTGCCCTCCAATAGATACTCGTTAAAGGATTTAAAGTGTACTCATTCCGATTACGGGGCCTCGGATGAGTCCCGTATCGTTATTTTTCGTCACTACCTCCCCGTGCCGGGAGTGGGTAATTTGCGCGCCTGCTGCCTTCCTTGGATGTGGTAGCCGTTTCTCAGGCTCCCTCTCCGGAATCGAACCCTGATTCCCCGTTACCCGTTACAACCATGGTAGGCGCAGAACCTACCATCGACAGTTGATAAGGCAGACATTTGAAAGATGCGTCGCCGGTACGAGGACCGTGCGATCAGCCCAAAGTTATTCAGAGTCACCAAGGCAAACGGACCGGACGAGCCGACCGATTGGTTTTGATCTAATAAAAGCGTCCCTTCCATCTCTGGTCGGGACTCTGTTTGCATGTATTAGCTCTAGAATTACCACAGTTATCCAAGTAACGTGGGTACGATCTAAGGAACCATAACTGATTTAATGAGCCATTCGCGGTTTCACCTTAATGCGGCTTGTACTGAGACATGCATGGCTTAATCTTTGAGACAAGCATATGACTACTGGCAGGATCAACCAGGGAGCTGCGTCAACTAGAGCTGAGCAGCCGGCCGCCCGGGAGTGTGTCCCGGGGGCCCGCGCGAACACGCAAGCGTCCGCTCAATCATTCTGCAAACAGGAGGAGGCTGAGCTCCCCTGCACAATACACCTCGAAACCCTCTCAGGTCCCGGCGGCGCGCAGCGCCGTCCCAAGTACTTGGTCGGGTTCGAGAGAGGCGCAATCGCCCGGAGTTAGGCGAGTAGACGCTTTCGGTGCGACCACCCGTGCTCCCAACTGAGCTTGCCGCTGCCGACAGAGGCCCGGGAGCGTGCTGTCGTGGCATTGCCGGCGGGAGACAACACGCGCCACCTACGGTGACCGGCAGCTCCAACGCCAGCGCCACAGAAGGACAAAAGCCCCACTTGGGTGCCGAAGCGAACTCTCCCAGCACAGCGCACCCGCCAACACATCCGCACAGCTGCGATACAAACCACCAGCGAGAACCGCTGGGGCGACCGAGCAGCAGACGGCGTCGCGGCGCCGAGCGCCGGGCGGCGGCGCATCCTCAACGCACACAGTCCTCAATCGGACCAGCACACTGAAGATGTCCACCGCGCTTCGCACCGGGCCCGCGAGGACCTACTTTGGCCGCACGGCGCCGCGCGCAGGGTGCGCCGGCGCGCAGCTGCGACGCCTGCCGCGTCCGTCGGCCGGCGCGCCTGCCACTGGCCGCCCCCACCAGCCGGCTGTAGCGCGTGCGCCCACGCACCGCGCGGCCAGCACGCCGGGAGGCGCCCCCTCACCGGCCGGGGACGGTCCCACCCAGCCACCGCCGCGTATCGCTTCACACCCAGATGCCGTTCAGTTTCGTCGGCATGGTGGGTATCGCTGGAACAACCGGTTAGTACCTCAACCTACCGTCGCCATCACCGATTCACCCCTAGCGAGAACAACCGCACCACAACGGGTTACCATTTGTTCATTTGCGTAACTTCACCAGAAAACGTATGCGTCCATCGCCATTTGCAACTTCCACGATTATTGCATGCCTGTGTCAGGTGTCACACCACACTACGTCTGCCCACATACACGCAACAAAATGTGCACACCTAGACAAAACGTGGAAGGTGGCCCCCGTACGTATGCGATGTCCATTGCTCGAACGACTGTCAACCGGCCTCTGTAGCATGTCGCAGATATGGAACGCGGTGCACCATGCTATCACGGTGTGTGAGGAGAGACGACTAGGTCCGAATACATCAACAGACAGCTCATGCTGATCGCCATCCACGGCGTCCGTTCCTCCCACACGTCTCTATGGCGTACCACACTGCAATCCAGCTGTCATAGGGAGACGACACGTAGCTGCGTGCACAATATTTGCACTGTATGGTCCGCCGTTTTTGGGCGCAGTCGTTGTACGGTCACACATGTGCCACGATGTATCATTCAGTACATAAGGACGAATGTGCAGTACAGATTGTGGTTTACGCGTACGACATCAGCGGACAGTTGACACAGGCCGCACCACAACGTAGCCTGAGTACGTCGCATGCGAAGGGCATTGAACATGCAAACTTCTCACCAACCAGCTTGCGAAGGCAGGGGGCAAGGTGGGGACGTGGGGAGGTGTGGGGGGGGGGGGGGCGCGGCATGTACGTCCTGCTGCCATCCACATTACAGTGTACAGCAGGAGCATGTGGAAAGTCAGCAAGACTTGCAAGGTGTTTAACATGAAGCGATACACAGGGGAGCGGGCAGTGCGAGTAGCGAACTATATTGCGA
>NW_025729236.1:542500-547500 GCF_021461385.2 Schistocerca piceifrons
CTCTGCGCGAGTCCACGGGCGACATAACGCACTACAGCGTCATGGCGCTTGACCCGGGACCCGTGCGTCCTAAAGCAAGCCTGAAGTACGTGGTTGGCGGTCTCCACGGCCTGGCACCCCGCGCGGCATCTGGTGTCCGCCTCCCGCCCGCGACTGCGCCGTGCCTTCGTAGGGAAGGCGTTGATGCGGGCGCGGAGGGCGTCGATGTATTCACGCCCAGATAGCAGGCGACTGGTGTCGGCGACCCACTGATGTTGGCCACTGACGGCGGCAGAAGATGACAGTGCCGCACCGTCAATGGCGATGTGTAGGCGCGCCGCCCACATTTCCCCAACCTGCGTTGACGATTTGAGGAGGTGGCCCTCCCACATTAGGTGGCGCTCCAGCACCTCGATCTCACGCTGTACCTCATCCATGCCTGCACCGTCGCAGGCTGGCCCTATCCTCTTCAGCGCCAGGAGACGGGACCGACGGAGGGTCGGACCCATCCATCGGCAAGATGGAATGCCGAGGCCCCCCTGGGCAACAGGAGCGTGGAAGTATCCCAGAGGGGTGTCCGCCGGAAGGCGGAACCATCTCCTGACGGCGGCCCGGATGGTAACGTCGGCCGACTTCAATGCACCCACCCGGGTGCGGCTGAGGGCCAGCCCGTGGTACAGGCCAGGGAGAAGTACGTTGGTGAGAGCGTGGAGGCGCTGTTGCGGCTTCAGCGGAGCTCGGGAGATGACGTCAAGCTGCTCCACCAGGTGGCTACGTGGATTGAAGACACAGCGACCCGCCGTGGAAAATTGCAGCCCCAGGTACCGGAAGGTTTCACCCACACGCAGGGCAGGCATGGTGGTATTGCCTGCTGTGAAGGTGACATTGCTGTCCACCTTCACCTTCTTCTCGCGCCCTGACGCGACTAAGGCGAGGGTGAAACACTTCCGGGCGTTGATCTGCAGCCCCAGGTGGGCGAGGGCTGCGGTAGCTGCGTCGATGAGGGACTGCAAGCCCCTCGGGGTCGCTGCAAACAGCAAGACGTCATCTGCAAAGGCCGCAGCGTTGACTCTGCGACCGAGGATCCGAGCTCCGATGTGGGAGGGCAGTTGGCCTAAAACGTAGTCCACCGCAAAGTTGAACAGGAGGGGGGAGAGGGGATCGCCCTGGCGAACGCCCCGTGCTGGCTGCACAGACACGCCCACGCCGGCGCCGTCCGCTATCACTGTCGTGCTGCCCTCGTAGCACCGCTCGACATACTCGACAAAGCAATCCGGCAGGCCATGCGCCTTCAGCACGGGGCGAAGGGCAGCATGATCTACCGAATCGAATGCCTTAGATACGTCGATCGATGCCACAAAGACAGAGCGGCAGGAGCGAACTGCGTCGGTGAGAGCAGTGTCTAAGATGAAGGTATTTTCCAACATCCCATCCCGAGGGATGAATGCCCGCTGACGTTCGTCCACAGCACATGCGCGCATCAGGCGTGACGCGAGAACCTTGTGAAAGGTCCGCGCCAACACCGAGCAGACCGTAATGGGGCGAAAGTCAGCGGGGGATGTTGGTGCAGCCGTTTTCGGGAGAAGGGACGTCCGCGCGCGAAGCAGGCGTTCCGGAAGGGCGCGGGCCAGAAGGAAGAGATTCATCACTTTCACCAGGACTTCGTGCGGCAGGCGCCGCAACTCCGCTGGGGTAAGGCCGTCCGGCCCGGCTGCTGATCCCCTGGGCGGCAACGCGGCGGCGACCTCCTCATGTGTGACCGGCCCCCATATGCACTCGAGAGCGACAGGCTCTGAGTGCGGGAGGAGGCGGTCACGAATGAAGCCCGCGGTGGAGATGGGCTTCTTGGTGAAGAGGTCCGCCCAGAAGTCCAGCAGACCAGGGATGGCAGGTGGCGGCTGGAGCAGGGTGCCATCCAAGAGGCCGCGCACGCAACGTGCACGCGACCGTCGGAAGGCATCCTGCGTTCTCGCGTACTCCCAGCGGCGCCGCTTGCGCTTCTGCGTCGGCGGCGCGGCAGGCGGCCGCTTCGGTGGTTGGCGCGGCCGCTGTGTCCTGGTGATCGATCTCTCCCCTCTGGACCCGACCGACGCAAGGGCATCCGGGAGCATGCCCAGGATGACATCGGGCGGCGTGCCCCGCCCCAGACCTATGACACGATCCAGGGCAGAGAAACGCTGGGCGGAAGCGGGTAGCCCCGCCAGATGCTCCCAGATGGCGGCGTCAGTCGGCCCCTCCGGCGGCGGCCCGGTGGTGTCGGCCGCGAAGTCCTCGGCTGCGTCGACGGGCGGCGCAGCGGCCTCGCCCGCGTCAGGCAGCGGGCTCGCTGCTCCCCGGCGGGACGCCGGCTCTTCCCCCCGACCGATCTCAAGCGCCTCCATGAATTGGCGGACAAGCTGCTTGTGGGCAGCTTGCCGCCGTCGGCACTTGATTGCCTCGAGCGTTCGGTCGGGGAACATCCTGATGAGTTCTTGATTGACGAAGAAGAACCGGGCGTCCCTCTCAAGGAACAGTTCGGCCTCCGCCTTGGCGAGCGATAGGACTTCTTCCTCCGTCCACCTCGCGCGATGCCTCTCCGTGACGATCTCCGCGTTGGCGGCCGCAAGATGTTGGCGGCGGCGATGGACCCCGAGACCGTTCTTGGTTGTAAAGCTGCGGTGGCACTCACTACAGGTATACATAGCTGCAAAAGTTACAAGATTATCGGCACGGCCGGTTGGCCGGCTAGGTGCTGGGGGAGTTGGGGTGGCACCTTCAGCGGAAGGGCCACCACTTATTCTCTGCTTACTGCCCCCAACTAAAAAAGGGATAGTGCGAGGGGGGGCTGGTAACCCCCCCAAGCCCCTGGTGCGGTCTTCCACTCTGCGAAATCAGCGGGCCCACGAGAAGGGGAGAAGACCGCAGGAGAGGAGAGGCTAAGAGGGCTAGGCCCATGTATTGCGCATCACTCTCCCTGTAGCTATAACCCAAGGAAGGCACCTCGCAGCAGCAGCACGACTACATCAAGACCGCACTTCGAGAAGCCAAGTCCGGATGCAGCCACACCGCCGCCACTTGGCCACCTTAAGAGAGTCATAGTTACTCCCGCCGTTTACCCGCGCTTGCTTGAATTTCTTCACGTTGACATTCAGAGCACTGGGCAGAAATCACATTGCGTCAACACCCGCTAGGGCCATCGCAATGCTTTGTTTTAATTAGACAGTCGGATTCCCCCAGTCCGTGCCAGTTCTGAGTTGATCGTTGAATGGCGGCCGAAGAGAATCCGCGCACCCGCGCGCCCCCGGAGGAGCACGCTAAGGCGGACGCGGCCTCGCAGCAAGGAAGATCCGTGGGAGGCCAAGGCACGGGACCGAGCTCGGATCCTGCACGCAGGTTGAAGCACCGGGGCGCGAACGCCGCGCAGGCGCGCGCATCCTGCACCGCCGGCCAGCACGAGGCCGACCAACGGCGAGAGCAGACCACGCCCGCGCTAAACGCCCGCACTTACCGGCACCCCTACGGCACTCACCTCGCCCAGGCCCGGCACGTTAGCGCTGACCCACTTCCCGACCAAGCCCGACACGCCCCGATCCTCAGAGCCAATCCTTATCCCGAAGTTACGGATCCAATTTGCCGACTTCCCTTACCTACATTATTCTATCGACTAGAGGCTCTTCACCTTGGAGACCTGCTGCGGATATGGGTACGAACCGGCGCGACACCTCCACGTGGCCCTCTCCCGGATTTTCAAGGTCCGAGGGGAAGATCGGGACACCGCCGCAACTGCGGTGCTCTTCGCGTTCCAAACCCTATCTCCCTGCTAGAGGATTCCAGGGAACTCGAACGCTCATGCAGAAAAGAAAACTCTTCCCCGATCTCCCGACGGCGTCTCCGGGTCCTTTTGGGTTACCCCGACGAGCATCTCTAAAAGAGGGGCCCGACTTGTATCGGTTCCGCTGCCGGGTTCCGGAATAGGAACCGGATTCCCTTTCGCCCAACGGGGGCCAGCACAAAGCGCATCATGCTATGACGGCCCCCATCAACATCGGATTTCTCCTAGGGCTTAGGATCGACTGACTCGTGTGCAACGGCTGTTCACACGAAACCCTTCTCCGCGTCAGCCCTCCAGGGCCTCGCTGGAGTATTTGCTACTACCACCAAGATCTGTACCGACGGCGGCTCCAGGCAGGCTCACGCCCAGACCCTTCTGCGCCCACCGCCGCGACCCTCCTACTCGTCAGGGCTTCGCGGCCGGCCGCAAGGACCGGCCATGACTGCCAGACTGACGGCCGAGTATAGGCACGACGCTTCAGCGCCATCCATTTTCAGGGCTAGTTGCTTCGGCAGGTGAGTTGTTACACACTCCTTAGCGGATTCCGACTTCCATGGCCACCGTCCTGCTGTCTTAAGCAACCAACGCCTTTCATGGTTTCCCATGAGCGTCGATTCGGGCGCCTTAACTCGGCGTTTGGTTCATCCCACAGCGCCAGTTCTGCTTACCAAAAGTGGCCCACTTGGCACTCCGATCCGAGTCGTTTGCTCGCGGCTTCAGCATATCAAGCAAGCCGGAGATCTCACCCATTTAAAGTTTGAGAATAGGTTGAGGTCGTTTCGGCCCCAAGGCCTCTAATCATTCGCTTTACCGGATGAGACTCGTACGAGCACCAGCTATCCTGAGGGAAACTTCGGAGGGAACCAGCTACTAGATGGTTCGATTAGTCTTTCGCCCCTATACCCAGCTCCGACGATCGATTTGCACGTCAGAATCGCTACGGACCTCCATCAGGGTTTCCCCTGACTTCGTCCTGGCCAGGCATAGTTCACCATCTTTCGGGTCCCAACGTGTACGCTCTAGGTGCGCCTCACCTCGCAATGAGGACGAGACGCCCCGGGAGTGCGGAGGCCGCCGCCCCGTGAAGGGCGGGGAAGCCCCATCCTCCCTCGGCCCGCGCAAGGCGAGACCTTCACTTTCATTACGCCTTTAGGTTTCGTACAGCCCAATGACTCGCGCACATGTTAGACTCCTTGGTCCGTGTTTCAAG
>NW_025729236.1:550000-555000 GCF_021461385.2 Schistocerca piceifrons
TTCGTCTTGCGACGATCCAAGAATTTCACCTCTAACGTCGCAATACGAATGCCCCCGCCTGTCCCTATTAATCATTACCTCGGGTTCCGAAAACCAACAAAATAGAACCGAGGTCCTATTCCATTATTCCATGCACACAGTATTCAGGCGGGCTTGCCTGCTTTAAGCACTCTAATTTGTTCAAAGTAAACGTGCCGGCCCACCGAGACACTCAATAAAGAGCACCCTGGTAGGATTTCAACGGGGTCCGCCTCGGGACGCACGAGCACGCACGAGGCGGTCGCACGCCTTCGGCTCGCCCCACCGGCAGGACGTCCCACGATACATGCCAGTTAAACACCGACGGGCGGTGAACCAACAGCGTGGGACACAAATCCAACTACGAGCTTTTTAACCGCAACAACTTTAATATACGCTATTGGAGCTGGAATTACCGCGGCTGCTGGCACCAGACTTGCCCTCCAATAGATACTCGTTAAAGGATTTAAAGTGTACTCATTCCGATTACGGGGCCTCGGATGAGTCCCGTATCGTTATTTTTCGTCACTACCTCCCCGTGCCGGGAGTGGGTAATTTGCGCGCCTGCTGCCTTCCTTGGATGTGGTAGCCGTTTCTCAGGCTCCCTCTCCGGAATCGAACCCTGATTCCCCGTTACCCGTTACAACCATGGTAGGCGCAGAACCTACCATCGACAGTTGATAAGGCAGACATTTGAAAGATGCGTCGCCGGTACGAGGACCGTGCGATCAGCCCAAAGTTATTCAGAGTCACCAAGGCAAACGGACCGGACGAGCCGACCGATTGGTTTTGATCTAATAAAAGCGTCCCTTCCATCTCTGGTCGGGACTCTGTTTGCATGTATTAGCTCTAGAATTACCACAGTTATCCAAGTAACGTGGGTACGATCTAAGGAACCATAACTGATTTAATGAGCCATTCGCGGTTTCACCTTAATGCGGCTTGTACTGAGACATGCATGGCTTAATCTTTGAGACAAGCATATGACTACTGGCAGGATCAACCAGGGAGCTGCGTCAACTAGAGCTGAGCAGCCGGCCGCCCGGGAGTGTGTCCCGGGGGCCCGCGCGAACACGCAAGCGTCCGCTCAATCATTCTGCAAACAGGAGGAGGCTGAGCTCCCCTGCACAATACACCTCGAAACCCTCTCAGGTCCCGGCGGCGCGCAGCGCCGTCCCAAGTACTTGGTCGGGTTCGAGAGAGGCGCAATCGCCCGGAGTTAGGCGAGTAGACGCTTTCGGTGCGACCACCCGTGCTCCCAACTGAGCTTGCCGCTGCCGACAGAGGCCCGGGAGCGTGCTGTCGTGGCATTGCCGGCGGGAGACAACACGCGCCACCTACGGTGACCGGCAGCTCCAACGCCAGCGCCACAGAAGGACAAAAGCCCCACTTGGGTGCCGAAGCGAACTCTCCCAGCACAGCGCACGCGCCAACACATCCGCACAGCTGCGATACAAACCACCAGCGAGAACCGCTGGGGCGACCGAGCAGCAGACGGCGTCGCGGCGCCGAGCGCCGGGCGGCGGCGCATCCTCAACGCACACAGTCCTCAATCGGACCAGCACACTGAAGATGTCCACCGCGCTTCGCACCGGGCCCGCGAGGACCTACTTTGGCCGCACGGCGCCGCGCGCAGGGTGCGCCGGCGCGCAGCTGCGACGCCTGCCGCGTCCGTCGGCCGGCGCGCCTGCCACTGGCCGCCCCCACCAGCCGGCTGTAGCGCGTGCGCCCACGCACCGCGCGGCCAGCACGCCGGGAGGCGCCCCCTCACCGGACGGGGACGGTCCCACCCAGCCACCGCCGCGTATCGCTTCACACCCAGATGCCGTTCAGTTTCGTCGGCATGGTGGGTATCGCTGGAACAACCGGTTAGTACCTCAACCTACCGTCGCCATCACCGATTCACCCCTAGCGAGAACAACCGCACCACAACGGGTTACCATTTGTTCATTTGCGTAACTTCACCAGAAAACGTATGCGTCCATCGCCATTTGCAACTTCCACGATTATTGCATGCCTGTGTCAGGTGTCACACCACACTACGTCTGCCCACATACACGCAACAAAATGTGCACGCCTAGACAATACGTGGAAGGTGGCCCCCGTACGTATGCGATGTCCATTGCTCGAACGACTGTCAACCGGCCTCTGTAGCATGTCGCAGATATGGAACGCGGTGCACCATGCTATCACGGTGTGTGAGGAGAGACGACTAGGTCCGAATACATCAACAGACAGCTCATGCTGATCGCCATCCACGGCGTCCGTTCCTCCCACACGTCTCTATGGCGTACCACACTGCAATCCAGCTGTCATAGGGAGACGACACGTAGCTGCGTGCACAATATTTGCACTGTATGGTCCGCCGTTTTTGGGCGCAGTCGTTGTACGGTCACACATGTGCCACGATGTATCATTCAGTACATAAGGACGAATGTGCAGTACAGATTGTGGTTTACGCGTACGACATCAGCGGACAGTTGACACAGGCCGCACCACAACGTAGCCTGAGTACGTCGCATGCGAAGGGCATTGAACATGCAAACTTCTCACCAACCAGCTTGCGAAGGCAGGGGGCAAGGTGGGGACGTGGGGAGGTGTGGGGGGGGGGGGGGCGCGGCATGTACGTCCTGCTGCCATCCACATTACAGTGTACAGCAGGAGCATGTGGAAAGTCAGCAAGACTTGCAAGGTGTTTAACATGAAGCGATACACAGGGGAGCGGGCAGTGCGAGTAGCGAACTATATTGCGAGGGTTGCGGGTGGGCAACACTACACTAATTGAACGAGTCGTATAACAATTACAGAGCAGGTTTAGGCGACAACGTGGGTTACGTTAGCGGACAACGTGGGTTACGTTAGCGGACAACGTGGGTTACATTAGCGGACAACGTGGGTTACGTTAGCGGACAACGTGGGTTACGTTAGCGGACAACGTGGGTTACGTTAGCGGACAACGTGGGTTACGTTAGCGGACAACGTGGGTTACGTTAAGGCACAACATGGGTTAGGTTAAGGCACAACATGGGTTAGGTTAAGGCACAACATGGGTTAGGTTAAGGCACAACATGGGTTAGGTTAAGGCACAACATGGGTTAGGTTAAGGCACAACATGGGTTAGGTTAAGGCACAACATGGGTTAGGTTAAGGCACAACATGGGTTAGGTTAAGGCACAACATGGGTTAGGTTAAGGCACAACATGGGTTAGGTTAAGGCACAACATGGGTTAGGTTAAGGCACAACATGGGTTAGGTTAAGGCACAACATGGGTTAGGTTAAGGCACAACATGGGTTAGGTTAAGGCACAACATGGGTTAGGTTAAGGCACAACATGGGTTAGGTTAAGGTACAACATGGGTTAGGCTAAGGTACAACATGGGTTAGGTTAAGGTACAACATGGGTTAGGTTAAGGTACAACATAGGTTAGGTTAAGGTACAACATAGGTTAGGTTAAGGTACAACATAGGTTAGGTTAAGGTACAACATAGGTTAGGTTAAGGTACAACATAGGTTAGGTTAAGGTACAACATAGGTGAGGTTAAGGTACAACATAGGTTAGGTTAAGGTACAACATAGGTTAGGTTAAGGTACAACATAGGTTAGGTTAAGGTACAACATAGGTTAGGTTAAGGTACAACATAGGTTAGGTTAAGGTACAACATAGGTTAGGTTAAGGTACAACATAGGTTAGGTTAAGGTACAACATAGGTTAGGTTAAGGTACAACATAGGTTAGGTTCGGTTACACGTTGTTGTAAGGAAAGGTGTAGGGGGGGGGGGGGCGGGGGCGGCAGGTTCGTTGATAGTGATTATAGTAAGTGAATGCTTGTGACATGATCAGATTTGTCACGTCAGGATGCACCTTTGGCTTATTAGAGGCGGCGCTCCAATTCTATGCTTGTGTCACACCTGTGTCTTTGAGTCATGTCATTGTTTGTGCGCTGTGACAGGAGGTACTATTGTGATGTTGGGTGCACCGTTGTATAGGACATGTGTGGGTGTTGGTGCCTTATCTGCGCAATGGTGGATGTCGAAAGGGTGGGATATTCTATTTTCCGCATGGACCTCCTGGTCTGGTTGTGATAGTGTGGATTGTGTAATGTGGCGGAGAGGATGCACTGGATGTTGTTCCATGCTGGTGCTTACGTATTGTATGTGCGCCTGTTAGAAGCAGAGAGTGGTGCGTGATCAGAGTGTCTGGCTGACGTGTGGTTCCCATTGTGGGCAGACTCTTTCAGCATGTATACGGACAGTTGTATATATTTTCTGTAGTTTGATGGCTCTGCATTGATTACTAATCAGCGCCGTGTGTACGGGTAATCTGGTTCCAGTCCAAAATGTTCCATCTGTGTACATTAGTGACAAAGACTCCCCCCATGCAGTGGGGCTCGGTCTGTTATAACTCTTCCGCGTAATATATTTGCGCCACGTTTTTGCGACTGCGAGTGCGAGTGCGAGTGCGAGTGCGAGTGCAACGCGCATGGGGACCGACATGCTGATGGCTCGGTATCGGACGCCGTACAGTGAGCAACGCGATCGCGTCTCTCGCTCGTAAGTGGTACAGGTCGCGGCTCATGTATACGGACAGCGGGAATGTCGCATATTGGAAATAACTCTTCATGAAACGCAAGTTATAGGGGTGGATTGCACTTTACGAGTGCGGGAAACGTCCGCCGTTCATCCGCTGGAGGTGCGAGTTTGGCGGTTGGGGTGGTCCACGAACGGGTGCGGGTAGAGTCATTGCCGGTCCACGGCTTCGTGCGGCAGAGCCACTGGAGAATGGGTGCTATGGTCGACAGAGGCTGCAGGCTTTGTGGGTGGCGTCGAAAGGCGGGCACTGTGGCGCCATCGCTGTCTTAATCGGCTTGGCGTCGCATAGATGGCGGTATCGTCGTTGGAGGAGGTCATGTTGCGGGAGACCTACAGATGGCGGTATGTTTTGTGGTGCGGACGTAGTGTTGTCAGATGCGCATAGATGGCG
>NW_025729236.1:562500-565000 GCF_021461385.2 Schistocerca piceifrons
TGCATGGCTTAATCTTTGAGACAAGCATATGACTACTGGCAGGATCAACCAGGGAGCTGCGTCAACTAGAGCTGAGCAGCCGGCCGCCCGGGAGTGTGTCCCGGGGGCCCGCGCGAACACGCAAGCGTCCGCTCAATCATTCTGCAAACAGGAGGAGGCTGAGCTCCCCTGCACAATACACCTCGAAACCCTCTCAGGTCCCGGCGGCGCGCAGCGCCGTCCCAAGTACTTGGTCGGGTTCGAGAGAGGCGCAATCGCCCGGAGTTAGGCGAGTAGACGCTTTCGGTGCGACCACCCGTGCTCCCAACTGAGCTTGCCGCTGCCGACAGAGGCCCGGGAGCGTGCTGTCGTGGCATTGCCGGCGGGAGACAACACGCGCCACCTACGGTGACCGGCAGCTCCAACGCCAGCGCCACAGAAGGACAAAAGCCCCACTTGGGTGCCGAAGCGAACTCTCCCAGCACAGCGCACGCGCCAACACATCCGCACAGCTGCGATACAAACCACCAGCGAGAACCGCTGGGGCGACCGAGCAGCAGACGGCGTCGCGGCGCCGAGCGCCGGGCGGCGGCGCATCCTCAACGCACACAGTCCTCAATCGGACCAGCACACTGAAGATGTCCACCGCGCTTCGCACCGGGCCCGCGAGGACCTACTTTGGCCGCACGGCGCCGCGCGCAGGGTGCGCCGGCGCGCAGCTGCGACGCCTGCCGCGTCCGTCGGCCGGCGCGCCTGCCACTGGCCGCCCCCACCAGCCGGCTGTAGCGCGTGCGCCCACGCACCGCGCGGCCAGCACGCCGGGAGGCGCCCCCTCACCGGCCGGGGACGGTCCCACCCAGCCACCGCCGCGTATCGCTTCACACCCAGATGCCGTTCAGTTTCGTCGGCATGGTGGGTATCGCTGGAACAACCGGTTAGTACCTCAACCTACCGTCGCCATCACCGATTCACCCCTAGCGAGAACAACCGCACCACAACGGGTTACCATTTGTTCATTTGCGTAACTTCACCAGAAAACGTATGCGTCCATCGCCATTTGCAACTTCCACGATTATTGCATGCCTGTGTCAGGTGTCACACCACACTACGTCTGCCCACATACACGCAACAAAATGTGCACGCCTAGACAATACGTGGAAGGTGGCCCCCGTACGTATGCGATGTCCATTGCTCGAACGACTGTCAACCGGCCTCTGTAGCATGTCGCAGATATGGAACGCGGTGCACCATGCTATCACGGTGTGTGAGGAGAGACGACTAGGTCCGAATACATCAACAGACAGCTCATGCTGATCGCCATCCACGGCGTCCGTTCCTCCCACACGTCTCTATGGCGTACCACACTGCAATCCAGCTGTCATAGGGAGACGACACGTAGCTGCGTGCACAATATTTGCACTGTATGGTCCGCCGTTTTTGGGCGCAGTCGTTGTACGGTCACACATGTGCCACGATGTATCATTCAGTACATAAGGACGAATGTGCAGTACAGATTGTGGTTTACGCGTACGACATCAGCGGACAGTTGACACAGGCCGCACCACAACGTAGCCTGAGTACGTCGCATGCGAAGGGCATTGAACATGCAAACTTCTCACCAACCAGCTTGCGAAGGCAGGGGGCAAGGTGGGGACGTGGGGAGGTGTGGGGGGGGGGGGGGCGCGGCATGTACGTCCTGCTGCCATCCACATTACAGTGTACAGCAGGAGCATGTGGAAAGTCAGCAAGACTTGCAAGGTGTTTAACATGAAGCGATACACAGGGGAGCGGGCAGTGCGAGTAGCGAACTATATTGCGAGGGTTGCGGGTGGGCAACACTACACTAATTGAACGAGTCGTATAACAATTACAGAGCAGGTTTAGGCGACAACGTGGGTTACGTTAGCGGACAACGTGGGTTACGTTAGCGGACAACGTGGGTTACGTTAGCGGACAACGTGGGTTACGTTAGCGGACAACGTGGGTTACGTTAGCGGACAACGTGGGTTACGTTAGCGGACAACGTGGGTTACGTTAAGGCACAACGTGGGTTAGGTTAAGGCACAACGTGGGTTAGGTTAAGGCACAACGTGGGTTAGGTTAAGGCACAACATGGGTTAGGTTAAGGCACAACATGGGTTAGGTTAAGGCACAACATGGGTTAGGTTAAGGCACAACATGGGTTAGGTTAAGGCACAACATGGGTTAGGTTAAGGCACAACATGGGTTAGGTTAAGGCACAACATGGGTTAGGTTAAGGCACAACATGGGTTAGGTTAAGGCACAACATGGGTTAGGTTAAGGCACAACATGGGTTAGGTTAAGGCA
The DNA here is from genome assembly GCF_021461385.2 of Schistocerca piceifrons. Taxonomy (NCBI): domain Eukaryota; kingdom Metazoa; phylum Arthropoda; class Insecta; order Orthoptera; family Acrididae; genus Schistocerca; species Schistocerca piceifrons. The sequence continues at coordinate 564,808 of NW_025729236.1, forward strand.
CAACATGGGTTAGGTTAAGGCACAACATGGGTTAGGTTAAGGTACAACATGGGTTAGGTTAAGGTACAACATAGGTTAGGTTAAGGTACAACATAGGTTAGGTTAAGGTACAACATAGGTTAGGTTAAGGTACAACATAGGTTAGGTTAAGGTACAACATAGGTTAGGTTAAGGTACAACATAGGTTAGGTTA
>NW_025729236.1:572500-577500 GCF_021461385.2 Schistocerca piceifrons
CAGCACGAAGGATGTCACGCGACTAGTTAGCAGGCTAGAGTCTCGTTCGTTATCGGAATTAACCAGACAAATCGCTCCACCAACTAAGAACGGCCATGCACCACCACCCACCGAATCAAGAAAGAGCTATCAATCTGTCAATCCTTCCGGTGTCCGGGCCTGGTGAGGTTTCCCGTGTTGAGTCAAATTAAGCCGCAGGCTCCACTCCTGGTGGTGCCCTTCCGTCAATTCCTTTAAGTTTCAGCTTTGCAACCATACTTCCCCCGGAACCCAAAAGCTTTGGTTTCCCGGAGGCTGCCCGCCGAGTCATCGGAGGAACTGCGGCGGATCGCTGGCTGGCATCGTTTATGGTTAGAACTAGGGCGGTATCTGATCGCCTTCGAACCTCTAACTTTCGTTCTTGATTAATGAAAACATACTTGGCAAATGCTTTCGCTTCTGTTCGTCTTGCGACGATCCAAGAATTTCACCTCTAACGTCGCAATACGAATGCCCCCGCCTGTCCCTATTAATCATTACCTCGGGTTCCGAAAACCAACAAAATAGAACCGAGGTCCTATTCCATTATTCCATGCACACAGTATTCAGGCGGGCTTGCCTGCTTTAAGCACTCTAATTTGTTCAAAGTAAACGTGCCGGCCCACCGAGACACTCAATAAAGAGCACCCTGGTAGGATTTCAACGGGGTCCGCCTCGGGACGCACGAGCACGCACGAGGCGGTCGCACGCCTTCGGCTCGCCCCACCGGCAGGACGTCCCACGATACATGCCAGTTAAACACCGACGGGCGGTGAACCAACAGCGTGGGACACAAATCCAACTACGAGCTTTTTAACCGCAACAACTTTAATATACGCTATTGGAGCTGGAATTACCGCGGCTGCTGGCACCAGACTTGCCCTCCAATAGATACTCGTTAAAGGATTTAAAGTGTACTCATTCCGATTACGGGGCCTCGGATGAGTCCCGTATCGTTATTTTTCGTCACTACCTCCCCGTGCCGGGAGTGGGTAATTTGCGCGCCTGCTGCCTTCCTTGGATGTGGTAGCCGTTTCTCAGGCTCCCTCTCCGGAATCGAACCCTGATTCCCCGTTACCCGTTACAACCATGGTAGGCGCAGAACCTACCATCGACAGTTGATAAGGCAGACATTTGAAAGATGCGTCGCCGGTACGAGGACCGTGCGATCAGCCCAAAGTTATTCAGAGTCACCAAGGCAAACGGACCGGACGAGCCGACCGATTGGTTTTGATCTAATAAAAGCGTCCCTTCCATCTCTGGTCGGGACTCTGTTTGCATGTATTAGCTCTAGAATTACCACAGTTATCCAAGTAACGTGGGTACGATCTAAGGAACCATAACTGATTTAATGAGCCATTCGCGGTTTCACCTTAATGCGGCTTGTACTGAGACATGCATGGCTTAATCTTTGAGACAAGCATATGACTACTGGCAGGATCAACCAGGGAGCTGCGTCAACTAGAGCTGAGCAGCCGGCCGCCCGGGAGTGTGTCCCGGGGGCCCGCGCGAACACGCAAGCGTCCGCTCAATCATTCTGCAAACAGGAGGAGGCTGAGCTCCCCTGCACAATACACCTCGAAACCCTCTCAGGTCCCGGCGGCGCGCAGCGCCGTCCCAAGTACTTGGTCGGGTTCGAGAGAGGCGCAATCGCCCGGAGTTAGGCGAGTAGACGCTTTCGGTGCGACCACCCGTGCTCCCAACTGAGCTTGCCGCTGCCGACAGAGGCCCGGGAGCGTGCTGTCGTGGCATTGCCGGCGGGAGACAACACGCGCCACCTACGGTGACCGGCAGCTCCAACGCCAGCGCCACAGAAGGACAAAAGCCCCACTTGGGTGCCGAAGCGAACTCTCCCAGCACAGCGCACGCGCCAACACATCCGCACAGCTGCGATACAAACCACCAGCGAGAACCGCTGGGGCGACCGAGCAGCAGACGGCGTCGCGGCGCCGAGCGCCGGGCGGCGGCGCATCCTCAACGCACACAGTCCTCAATCGGACCAGCACACTGAAGATGTCCACCGCGCTTCGCACCGGGCCCGCGAGGACCTACTTTGGCCGCACGGCGCCGCGCGCAGGGTGCGCCGGCGCGCAGCTGCGACGCCTGCCGCGTCCGTCGGCCGGCGCGCCTGCCACTGGCCGCCCCCACCAGCCGGCTGTAGCGCGTGCGCCCACGCACCGCGCGGCCAGCACGCCGGGAGGCGCCCCCTCACCGGCCGGGGACGGTCCCACCCAGCCACCGCCGCGTATCGCTTCACACCCAGATGCCGTTCAGTTTCGTCGGCATGGTGGGTATCGCTGGAACAACCGGTTAGTACCTCAACCTACCGTCGCCATCACCGATTCACCCCTAGCGAGAACAACCGCACCACAACGGGTTACCATTTGTTCATTTGCGTAACTTCACCAGAAAACGTATGCGTCCATCGCCATTTGCAACTTCCACGATTATTGCATGCCTGTGTCAGGTGTCACACCACACTACGTCTGCCCACATACACGCAACAAAATGTGCACGCCTAGACAATACGTGGAAGGTGGCCCCCGTACGTATGCGATGTCCATTGCTCGAACGACTGTCAACCGGCCTCTGTAGCATGTCGCAGATATGGAACGCGGTGCACCATGCTATCACGGTGTGTGAGGAGAGACGACTAGGTCCGAATACATCAACAGACAGCTCATGCTGATCGCCATCCACGGCGTCCGTTCCTCCCACACGTCTCTATGGCGTACCACACTGCAATCCAGCTGTCATAGGGAGACGACACGTAGCTGCGTGCACAATATTTGCACTGTATGGTCCGCCGTTTTTGGGCGCAGTCGTTGTACGGTCACACATGTGCCACGATGTATCATTCAGTACATAAGGACGAATGTGCAGTACAGATTGTGGTTTACGCGTACGACATCAGCGGACAGTTGACACAGGCCGCACCACAACGTAGCCTGAGTACGTCGCATGCGAAGGGCATTGAACATGCAAACTTCTCACCAACCAGCTTGCGAAGGCAGGGGGCAAGGTGGGGACGTGGGGAGGTGTGGGGGGGGGGGGGCGCGGCATGTACGTCCTGCTGCCATCCACATTACAGTGTACAGCAGGAGCATGTGGAAAGTCAGCAAGACTTGCAAGGTGTTTAACATGAAGCGATACACAGGGGAGCGGGCAGTGCGAGTAGCGAACTATATTGCGAGGGTTGCGGGTGGGCAACACTACACTAATTGAACGAGTCGTATAACAATTACAGAGCAGGTTTAGGCGACAACGTGGGTTACGTTAGCGGACAACGTGGGTTACGTTAGCGGACAACGTGGGTTACGTTAGCGGACAACGTGGGTTACGTTAGCGGACAACGTGGGTTACGTTAGCGGACAACGTGGGTTACGTTAGCGGACAACGTGGGTTACGTTAGCGGACAACGTGGGTTACGTTAAGGCACAACGTGGGTTAGGTTAAGGCACAACGTGGGTTAGGTTAAGGCACAACGTGGGTTAGGTTAAGGCACAACGTGGGTTAGGTTAAGGCACAATGTGGGTTAGGTTAAGGCACAACATGGGTTAGGTTAAGGCACAACATGGGTTAGGTTAAGGCACAACATGGGTTAGGTTAAGGCACAACATGGGTTAGGTTAAGGCACAACATGGGTTAGGTTAAGGCACAACATGGGTTAGGTTAAGGCACAACATGGGTTAGGTTAAGGCACAACATGGGTTAGGTTAAGGCACAACATGGGTTAGGTTAAGGCACAACATGGGTTAGGTTAAGGCACAACATGGGTTAGGTTAAGGTACAACATGGGTTAGGTTAAGGTACAACATGGGTTAGGTTAAGGTACAACATAGGTTAGGTTAAGGTACAACATAGGTTAGGTTAAGGTACAACATAGGTTAGGTTAAGGTACAACATAGGTTAGGTTAAGGTACAACATAGGTGAGGTTAAGGTACAACATAGGTTAGGTTAAGGTACAACATAGGTTAGGTTAAGGTACAACATAGGTTAGGTTAAGGTACAACATAGGTTAGGTTAAGGTACAACATAGGTTAGGTTAAGGTACAACATAGGTTAGGTTAAGGTACAACATAGGTTAGGTTAAGGTACAACATAGGTTAGGTTCGGTTACACGTTGTTGTAAGGAAAGGTGTAGGGGGGGGGGGGGGGCGGGGGCGGCAGGTTCGTTGATAGTGATTATAGTAAGTGAATGCTTGTGACATGATCAGATTTGTCACGTCAGGATGCACCTTTGGCTTATTAGAGGCGGCGCTCCAATTCTATGCTTGTGTCACACCTGTGTCTTTGAGTCATGTCATTGTTTGTGCGCTGTGACAGGAGGTACTATTGTGATGTTGGGTGCACCGTTGTATAGGACATGTGTGGGTGTTGGTGCCTTATCTGCGCAATGGTGGATGTCGAAAGGGTGGGATATTCTATTTTCCGCATGGACCTCCTGGTCTGGTTGTGATAGTGTGGATTGTGTAATGTGGCGGAGAGGATGCACTGGATGTTGTTCCATGCTGGTGCTTACGTATTGTATGTGCGCCTGTTAGAAGCAGAGAGTGGTGCGTGATCAGAGTGTCTGGCTGACGTGTGGTTCCCATTGTGGGCAGACTCTTTCAGCATGTATACGGACAGTTGTATATATTTTCTGTAGTTTGATGGCTCTGCATTGATTACTAATCAGCGCCGTGTGTACGGGTAATCTGGTTCCAGTCCAAAATGTTCCATCTGTGTACATTAGTGACAAAGACTCCCCCCATGCAGTGGGGCTCGGTCTGTTATAACTCTTCCGCGTAATATATTTGCGCCACGTTTTTGCGACTGCGAGTGCGAGTGCGAGTGCGAGTGCGAGTGCAACGCGCATGGGGACCGACATGCTGATGGCTCGGTATCGGACGCCGTACAGTGAGCAACGCGATCGCGTCTCTCGCTCGTAAGTGGTACAGGTCGCGGCTCATGTATACGGACAGCGGGAATGTCGCATATT
>NW_025729236.1:585000-587500 GCF_021461385.2 Schistocerca piceifrons
TGGATGTGGTAGCCGTTTCTCAGGCTCCCTCTCCGGAATCGAACCCTGATTCCCCGTTACCCGTTACAACCATGGTAGGCGCAGAACCTACCATCGACAGTTGATAAGGCAGACATTTGAAAGATGCGTCGCCGGTACGAGGACCGTGCGATCAGCCCAAAGTTATTCAGAGTCACCAAGGCAAACGGACCGGACGAGCCGACCGATTGGTTTTGATCTAATAAAAGCGTCCCTTCCATCTCTGGTCGGGACTCTGTTTGCATGTATTAGCTCTAGAATTACCACAGTTATCCAAGTAACGTGGGTACGATCTAAGGAACCATAACTGATTTAATGAGCCATTCGCGGTTTCACCTTAATGCGGCTTGTACTGAGACATGCATGGCTTAATCTTTGAGACAAGCATATGACTACTGGCAGGATCAACCAGGGAGCTGCGTCAACTAGAGCTGAGCAGCCGGCCGCCCGGGAGTGTGTCCCGGGGGCCCGCGCGAACACGCAAGCGTCCGCTCAATCATTCTGCAAACAGGAGGAGGCTGAGCTCCCCTGCACAATACACCTCGAAACCCTCTCAGGTCCCAGCGGCGCGCAGCGCCGTCCCAAGTACTTGGTCGGGTTCGAGAGAGGCGCAATCGCCCGGAGTTAGGCGAGTAGACGCTTTCGGTGCGACCACCCGTGCTCCCAACTGAGCTTGCCGCTGCCGACAGAGGCCCGGGAGCGTGCTGTCGTGGCATTGCCGGCGGGAGACAACACGCGCCACCTACGGTGACCGGCAGCTCCAACGCCAGCGCCACAGAAGGACAAAAGCCCCACTTGGGTGCCGAAGCGAACTCTCCCAGCACAGCGCACGCGCCAACACATCCGCACAGCTGCGATACAAACCACCAGCGAGAACCGCTGGGGCGACCGAGCAGCAGACGGCGTCGCGGCGCCGAGCGCCGGGCGGCGGCGCATCCTCAACGCACACAGTCCTCAATCGGACCAGCACACTGAAGATGTCCACCGCGCTTCGCACCGGGCCCGCGAGGACCTACTTTGGCCGCACGGCGCCGCGCGCAGGGTGCGCCGGCGCGCAGCTGCGACGCCTGCCGCGTCCGTCGGCCGGCGCGCCTGCCACTGGCCGCCCCCACCAGCCGGCTGTAGCGCGTGCGCCCACGCACCGCGCGGCCAGCACGCCGGGAGGCGCCCCCTCACCGGCCGGGGACGGTCCCACCCAGCCACCGCCGCGTATCGCTTCACACCCAGATGCCGTTCAGTTTCGTCGGCATGGTGGGTATCGCTGGAACAACCGGTTAGTACCTCAACCTACCGTCGCCATCACCGATTCACCCCTAGCGAGAACAACCGCACCACAACGGGTTACCATTTGTTCATTTGCGTAACTTCACCAGAAAACGTATGCGTCCATCGCCATTTGCAACTTCCACGATTATTGCATGCCTGTGTCAGGTGTCACACCACACTACGTCTGCCCACATACACGCAACAAAATGTGCACGCCTAGACAATACGTGGAAGGTGGCCCCCGTACGTATGCGATGTCCATTGCTCGAACGACTGTCAACCGGCCTCTGTAGCATGTCGCAGATATGGAACGCGGTGCACCATGCTATCACGGTGTGTGAGGAGAGACGACTAGGTCCGAATACATCAACAGACAGCTCATGCTGATCGCCATCCACGGCGTCCGTTCCTCCCACACGTCTCTATGGCGTACCACACTGCAATCCAGCTGTCATAGGGAGACGACACGTAGCTGCGTGCACAATATTTGCACTGTATGGTCCGCCGTTTTTGGGCGCAGTCGTTGTACGGTCACACATGTGCCACGATGTATCATTCAGTACATAAGGACGAATGTGCAGTACAGATTGTGGTTTACGCGTACGACATCAGCGGACAGTTGACACAGGCCGCACCACAACGTAGCCTGAGTACGTCGCATGCGAAGGGCATTGAACATGCAAACTTCTCACCAACCAGCTTGCGAAGGCAGGGGGCAAGGTGGGGACGTGGGGAGGTGTGGGGGGGGGGGGGGGGCGCGGCATGTACGTCCTGCTGCCATCCACATTACAGTGTACAGCAGGAGCATGTGGAAAGTCAGCAAGACTTGCAAGGTGTTTAACATGAAGCGATACACAGGGGAGCGGGCAGTGCGAGTAGCGAACTATATTGCGAGGGTTGCGGGTGGGCAACACTACACTAATTGAACGAGTCGTATAACAATTACAGAGCAGGTTTAGGCGACAACGTGGGTTACGTTAGCGGACAACGTGGGTTACGTTAGCGGACAACGTGGGTTACGTTAGCGGACAACGTGGGTTACGTTAGCGGACAACGTGGGTTACGTTAGCGGACAACGTGGGTTACGTTAGCGGACAACGTGGGTTACGTTAAGGCACAACGTGGGTTAGGTTAAGGCACAACGTGGGTTAGGTTAAGGCACAACATGGGTTAGGTTAAGGCACAACATGGGTTAGGTTAAGGCACAACATGGGTT
>NW_025729236.1:597500-600000 GCF_021461385.2 Schistocerca piceifrons
GGGTGCGCCGGCGCGCAGCTGCGACGCCTGCCGCGTCCGTCGGCCGGCGCGCCTGCCACTGGCCGCCCCCACCAGCCGGCTGTAGCGCGTGCGCCCACGCACCGCGCGGCCAGCACGCCGGGAGGCGCCCCCTCACCGGCCGGGGACGGTCCCACCCAGCCACCGCCGCGTATCGCTTCACACCCAGATGCCGTTCAGTTTCGTCGGCATGGTGGGTATCGCTGGAACAACCGGTTAGTACCTCAACCTACCGTCGCCATCACCGATTCACCCCTAGCGAGAACAACCGCACCACAACGGGTTACCATTTGTTCATTTGCGTAACTTCACCAGAAAACGTATGCGTCCATCGCCATTTGCAACTTCCACGATTATTGCATGCCTGTGTCAGGTGTCACACCACACTACGTCTGCCCACATACACGCAACAAAATGTGCACGCCTAGACAATACGTGGAAGGTGGCCCCCGTACGTATGCGATGTCCATTGCTCGAACGACTGTCAACCGGCCTCTGTAGCATGTCGCAGATATGGAACGCGGTGCACCATGCTATCACGGTGTGTGAGGAGAGACGACTAGGTCCGAATACATCAACAGACAGCTCATGCTGATCGCCATCCACGGCGTCCGTTCCTCCCACACGTCTCTATGGCGTACCACACTGCAATCCAGCTGTCATAGGGAGACGACACGTAGCTGCGTGCACAATATTTGCACTGTATGGTCCGCCGTTTTTGGGCGCAGTCGTTGTACGGTCACACATGTGCCACGATGTATCATTCAGTACATAAGGACGAATGTGCAGTACAGATTGTGGTTTACGCGTACGACATCAGCGGACAGTTGACACAGGCCGTACCACAACGTAGCCTGAGTACGTCGCATGCGAAGGGCATTGAACATGCAAACTTCTCACCAACCAGCTTGCGAAGGCAGGGGGCAAGGTGGGGACGTGGGGAGGTGTGGGGGGGGGGGGGCGCGGCATGTACGTCCTGCTGCCATCCACATTACAGTGTACAGCAGGAGCATGTGGAAAGTCAGCAAGACTTGCAAGGTGTTTAACATGAAGCGATACACAGGGGAGCGGGCAGTGCGAGTAGCGAACTATATTGCGAGGGTTGCGGGTGGGCAACACTACACTAATTGAACGAGTCGTATAACAATTACAGAGCAGGTTTAGGCGACAACGTGGGTTACGTTAGCGGACAACGTGGGTTACGTTAGCGGACAACGTGGGTTACGTTAGCGGACAACGTGGGTTACGTTAGCGGACAACGTGGGTTACGTTAGCGGACAACGTGGGTTACGTTAGCGGACAACGTGGGTTACGTTAAGGCACAACATGGGTTAGGTTAAGGCACAACATGGGTTAGGTTAAGGCACAACATGGGTTAGGTTAAGGCACAACATGGGTTAGGTTAAGGCACAACATGGGTTAGGTTAAGGCACAACATGGGTTAGGTTAAGGCACAACATGGGTTAGGTTAAGGCACAACATGGGTTAGGTTAAGGCACAACATGGGTTAGGTTAAGGCACAACATGGGTTAGGTTAAGGCACAACATGGGTTAGGTTAAGGCACAACATGGGTTAGGTTAAGGCACAACATGGGTTAGGTTAAGGTACAACATGGGTTAGGTTAAGGTACAACATGGGTTAGGTTAAGGTACAACATAGGTTAGGTTAAGGTACAACATAGGTTAGGTTAAGGTACAACATAGGTTAGGTTAAGGTACAACATAGGTTAGGTTAAGGTACAACATAGGTTAGGTTAAGGTACAACATAGGTGAGGTTAAGGTACAACATAGGTTAGGTTAAGGTACAACATAGGTTAGGTTAAGGTACAACATAGGTTAGGTTAAGGTACAACATAGGTTAGGTTAAGGTACAACATAGGTTAGGTTAAGGTACAACATAGGTTAGGTTCGGTTACACGTTGTTGTAAGGAAAGGTGTAGGGGGGGGGGGGCGGGGGCGGCAGGTTCGTTGATAGTGATTATAGTAAGTGAATGCTTGTGACATGATCAGATTTGTCACGTCAGGATGCACCTTTGGCTTATTAGAGGCGGCGCTCCAATTCTATGCTTGTGTCACACCTGTGTCTTTGAGTCATGTCATTGTTTGTGCGCTGTGACAGGAGGTACTATTGTGATGTTGGGTGCACCGTTGTATAGGACATGTGTGGGTGTTGGTGCCTTATCTGCGCAATGGTGGATGTCGAAAGGGTGGGATATTCTATTTTCCGCATGGACCTCCTGGTCTGGTTGTGATAGTGTGGATTGTGTAATGTGGCGGAGAGGATGCACTGGATGTTGTTCCATGCTGGTGCTTACGTATTGTATGTGCGCCTGTTAGAAGCAGAGAGTGGTGCGTGATCAGAGTGTCTGGCTGACGTGTGGTTCCCATTGTGGGCAGACTCTTTCAGCATGTATACGGACAGTTGTATATATTTTCTGTAGTTTGATGGCTCTGCATTGATTACTAATCAGCGCCGTGTGT
>NW_025729236.1:610000-612500 GCF_021461385.2 Schistocerca piceifrons
TCCAACGCCAGCGCCACAGAAGGACAAAAGCCCCACTTGGGTGCCGAAGTGAACTCTCCCAGCACAGCGCACGCGCCAACACATCCGCACAGCTGCGATACAAACCACCAGCGAGAACCGCTGGGGCGACCGAGCAGCAGACGGCGTCGCGGCGCCGAGCGCCGGGCGGCGGCGCATCCTCAACGCACACAGTCCTCAATCGGACCAGCACACTGAAGATGTCCACCGCGCTTCGCACCGGGCCCGCGAGGACCTACTTTGGCCGCACGGCGCCGCGCGCAGGGTGCGCCGGCGCGCAGCTGCGACGCCTGCCGCGTCCGTCGGCCGGCGCGCCTGCCACTGGCCGCCCCCACCAGCCGGCTGTAGCGCGTGCGCCCACGCACCGCGCGGCCAGCACGCCGGGAGGCGCCCCCTCACCGGCCGGGGACGGTCCCACCCAGCCACCGCCGCGTATCGCTTCACACCCAGATGCCGTTCAGTTTCGTCGGCATGGTGGGTATCGCTGGAACAACCGGTTAGTACCTCAACCTACCGTCGCCATCACCGATTCACCCCTAGCGAGAACAACCGCACCACAACGGGTTACCATTTGTTCATTAGCGTAACTTCACCAGAAAACGTATGCGTCCATCGCCATTTGCAACTTCCACGATTATTGCATGCCTGTGTCAGGTGTCACACCACACTACGTCTGCCCACATACACGCAACAAAATGTGCACGCCTAGACAATACGTGGAAGGTGGCCCCCGTACGTATGCGATGTCCATTGCTCGAACGACTGTCAACCGGCCTCTGTAGCATGTCGCAGATATGGAACGCGGTGCACCATGCTATCACGGTGTGTGAGGAGAGACGACTAGGTCCGAATACATCAACAGACAGCTCATGCTGATCGCCATCCACGGCGTCCGTTCCTCCCACACGTCTCTATGGCGTACCACACTGCAATCCAGCTGTCATAGGGAGACGACACGTAGCTGCGTGCACAATATTTGCACTGTATGGTCCGCCGTTTTTGGGCGCAGTCGTTGTACGGTCACACATGTGCCACGATGTATCATTCAGTACATAAGGACGAATGTGCAGTACAGATTGTGGTTTACGCGTACGACATCAGCGGACAGTTGACACAGGCCGCACCACAACGTAGCCTGAGTACGTCGCATGCGAAGGGCATTGAACATGCAAACTTCTCACCAACCAGCTTGCGAAGGCAGGGGGCAAGGTGGGGACGTGGGGAGGTGTGGGGGGGGGGGGGGGCGCGGCATGTACGTCCTGCTGCCATCCACATTACAGTGTACAGCAGGAGCATGTGGAAAGTCAGCAAGACTTGCAAGGTGTTTAACATGAAGCGATACACAGGGGAGCGGGCAGTGCGAGTAGCGAACTATATTGCGAGGGTTGCGGGTGGGCAACACTACACTAATTGAACGAGTCGTATAACAATTACAGAGCAGGTTTAGGCGACAACGTGGGTTACGTTAGCGGACAACGTGGGTTACGTTAGCGGACAACGTGGGTTACGTTAGCGGACAACGTGGGTTACGTTAGCGGACAACGTGGGTTACGTTAGCGGACAACGTGGGTTACGTTAGCGGACAACGTGGGTTACGTTAGCGGACAACGTGGGTTACGTTAAGGCACAACATGGGTTAGGTTAAGGCACAACATGGGTTAGGTTAAGGCACAACATGGGTTAGGTTAAGGCACAACATGGGTTAGGTTAAGGCACAACATGGGTTAGGTTAAGGCACAACATGGGTTAGGTTAAGGCACAACATGGGTTAGGTTAAGGCACAACATGGGTTAGGTTAAGGCACAACATGGGTTAGGTTAAGGCACAACATGGGTTAGGTTAAGGCACAACATGGGTTAGGTTAAGGCACAACATGGGTTAGGTTAAGGCACAACATGGGTTAGGTTAAGGCACAACATGGGTTAGGTTAAGGTACAACATGGGTTAGGTTAAGGTACAACATGGGTTAGGTTAAGGTACAACATAGGTTAGGTTAAGGTACAACATAGGTTAGGTTAAGGTACAACATAGGTTAGGTTAAGGTACAACATAGGTTAGGTTAAGGTACAACATAGGTTAGGTTAAGGTACAACATAGGTTAGGTTAAGGTACAACATAGGTTAGGTTAAGGTACAACATAGGTGAGGTTAAGGTACAACATAGGTTAGGTTAAGGTACAACATAGGTTAGGTTAAGGTACAACATAGGTTAGGTTAAGGTACAACATAGGTTAGGTTAAGGTACAACATAGGTTAGGTTAAGGTACAACATAGGTTAGGTTAAGGTACAACATAGGTTAGGTTAAGGTACAACATAGGTTAGGTTCGGTTACACGTTGTTGTAAGGAAAGGTGTAGGGGGGGGGGGGGGGCGGGGGCGGCAGGTTCGTTGATAGTGATTATAGTAAGTGAATGCTTGTGACATGATCAGATTTGTCACGTCAGGATGCACCTTTGGCTTATTAGAGGCGGCGCTCCAATTCT
>NW_025729236.1:620000-630000 GCF_021461385.2 Schistocerca piceifrons
AGCTATCAATCTGTCAATCCTTCCGGTGTCCGGGCCTGGTGAGGTTTCCCGTGTTGAGTCAAATTAAGCCGCAGGCTCCACTCCTGGTGGTGCCCTTCCGTCAATTCCTTTAAGTTTCAGCTTTGCAACCATACTTCCCCCGGAACCCAAAAGCTTTGGTTTCCCGGAGGCTGCCCGCCGAGTCATCGGAGGAACTGCGGCGGATCGCTGGCTGGCATCGTTTATGGTTAGAACTAGGGCGGTATCTGATCGCCTTCGAACCTCTAACTTTCGTTCTTGATTAATGAAAACATACTTGGCAAATGCTTTCGCTTCTGTTCGTCTTGCGACGATCCAAGAATTTCACCTCTAACGTCGCAATACGAATGCCCCCGCCTGTCCCTATTAATCATTACCTCGGGTTCCGAAAACCAACAAAATAGAACCGAGGTCCTATTCCATTATTCCATGCACACAGTATTCAGGCGGGCTTGCCTGCTTTAAGCACTCTAATTTGTTCAAAGTAAACGTGCCGGCCCACCGAGACACTCAATAAAGAGCACCCTGGTAGGATTTCAACGGGGTCCGCCTCGGGACGCACGAGCACGCACGAGGCGGTCGCACGCCTTCGGCTCGCCCCACCGGCAGGACGTCCCACGATACATGCCAGTTAAACACCGACGGGCGGTGAACCAACAGCGTGGGACACAAATCCAACTACGAGCTTTTTAACCGCAACAACTTTAATATACGCTATTGGAGCTGGAATTACCGCGGCTGCTGGCACCAGACTTGCCCTCCAATAGATACTCGTTAAAGGATTTAAAGTGTACTCATTCCGATTACGGGGCCTCGGATGAGTCCCGTATCGTTATTTTTCGTCACTACCTCCCCGTGCCGGGAGTGGGTAATTTGCGCGCCTGCTGCCTTCCTTGGATGTGGTAGCCGTTTCTCAGGCTCCCTCTCCGGAATCGAACCCTGATTCCCCGTTACCCGTTACAACCATGGTAGGCGCAGAACCTACCATCGACAGTTGATAAGGCAGACATTTGAAAGATGCGTCGCCGGTACGAGGACCGTGCGATCAGCCCAAAGTTATTCAGAGTCACCAAGGCAAACGGACCGGACGAGCCGACCGATTGGTTTTGATCTAATAAAAGCGTCCCTTCCATCTCTGGTCGGGACTCTGTTTTTTTTTTTTTTTTTTTTTTTTAAAAAAAAAAATCTTTATTGACAACAATATTATTTATACATGTTTAGCCCACCTCCTAACATGATTAGTGGGCCATAATGATTATTACATAGTTTAATATTTTGCAGCTAATTTACAAATAGTGTTAGTGAGCTACTTTCTAAGTTCTTAGGTAATATTAAATTCCTACAGTTACAATAATACTTTAGTTTACCTATGCATTCTATTTATGAGATACTACTTTAGGTTCCTGAGTTAGTGTTAATTTCTTGCAATGAGCAGTTTAATTTACCTATGTCTAATCTAGAATGACTACTAACTGCAGCGTCACAGGTGTGCCAGTGAGTATAAACCTACTTGGAGTGGCCAGGCTCCCCGAGCTAACCCCGAGGAGCGTGCCCCTGGCACTGGGCCGGCCGAGGTTAGTAATCGCTGCAGCTTCCTATGTTAGTATTCTAATCTAATCCTACTCTACTAACTTAACCTACGTCTTATTGGTGCTTTGTCGTGATCGGTTTGTTGATCCCATCCCCCTAATCCCGCACGTGGCGGTTTCCAACTACCAGAAGTCGGCCATTCCACGCACAGGCGGTATGGGACTGAGATCAAGTCCTAATCGGTTGGTTGTTCGAGAATTAGGTATTTGATATTTACCCTAGATCCCTTAGGTACTCTATTAAAACCTTTCGTGATACCTCTTCTGCCAGAGCATTCAAGGTATGAAAAGAGTCTTCCTGCCTTAAAAGGTCGTATGTCTGGTTATGTGGAAGTCTGTCTCTGTAAGTTTCCGCCACGTCATTGAAGAGAGGGCACTCGAAAACCACATGTTCGGGAGTTCCTTCCGCTGCGCCACAGTCGCACTCGGGGGTTGCCCTTTTCCCAAACCGACATAAGTATGTCGGATAGGGTCCATGACCAGTGAGGAAGTGGATGAGTCCTCGTGTGGGTTCAAAATACTTCATTGTACCACGTTCTTTGACATCAGGTAAGAACTCAAATGTTCTTCTTCCCGTTTCATCCTCCTCCCAGTTCCTTTGCCACAGTTCCTCCCCTCTGTTTCTTATCTCCCTTTTATCCTCTACTCTCACACCCATGATATCTATTATTTTTTCCCCATCTCCTTTTTTCACCCAATACCATGCCGCTTGTTCTCTAATTTTGATGTCTAGCGGGCAGAGCCCCATTATAACTAACAGAGCTCCCCCCGGTGACGTCCTATAGGCCCCCACTGATCTTAGTATCATGTTTCTCTGGACTCTTCTCACTGTCATGGCGGGCACGACCCGCGTGAGCCTGTGCGCCCAGACTCCCGAGCCGTAACCCACTACTAATGTGAGGATGCTGTTGTGATAAAGTCTGATAAGATGAGGGGGGAGATGAAAACGTTTATGTCCAATGGAAATGAGATTGTTTAATATTTGTAGAGCTTTCTGTGTTACGGCTTCTATGTGCCTTCCGAAGTTCCATCTCTCGTCAATTATGACTCCCAGATATCGTGCCTCACGTCGCCGAAGAACTGGTGAGCCATCGATTCTCACTGTAGGATTTCTTATTAGCTGACCTTTTAGTAACAGATAAGTAGACTTGCTTGGGGAAATTTTCATTTTCGTTTTAAGACACCATTGGTGTAGTCTTTCAATGGCCCTTTCAATTTTTGGTTCTATATCCTCTCGGCTACGACCGCCGACCAGCAGGAGGAGGTCATCTGCGTAGGCTATCACCTCTAGCACTTCTTCACTTTGTTGTAGTTCGTCTAACAAAGGTTCCATATGCAAGTCCCAAAACAGGGGCCCCAGTACTGAGCCTTGGGGACATCCCTTACTAATTGTTTTTCCGATTCTTCCGCTAGGGGATGATAGCCAAACCTCCCTATCCTTACAATAGCTCCTCAGACACCCATATAGCGGCCCTGGACACTCCTTCTCCCGTAAGCAGGAGAAGAGCGAAGGCCACCACAGGTTGTCGAAGGCGCCACTGATGTCCACCATGATGCCAACGACATATTTGTGCGGGGTCGAGCCGCAGACCTCAGCCGCCAGAGCGATCGCATCAGATGCCGACCGTCCCGGCCTGAAGCCGAACTGCCTGTTGCTCATCCCGCACAGCATCCGATGAGCCGTCAATCTGTCAGCCAGCAGTTTCTCCAAGAGCTTTCCGAATAGGTCCAATAAACAAATTGGCCTATAGGATTTGGCGTCAGTTGGATCTTTCTCTGGTCCCTTCTTGATTATGATTACATTTGCAGTTTTCCAGATCTTGGGAAACTTCCTTTGTTGGAGACACTCATTGAAGAGGCGAGTTAACGGCGCCACCAACTGGGGTGCCAGAAATTGCACCACCTCAGCCACAATGCCGTCTGGTCCTGGAGCTTTCCCTCGTTTCAGGGACTTTATTTGTGCAGCCACCTCCTCTTCCGAGAATGGGTAGACTGCCGTGTTGTTATTGTATTCCGTTACATATGCGTCCCGCAGTTGCTTTTGGTTTTCAGTTTCCTCGTCCGCGTTGTCGTCAGGCAGCAGGGACTGGAGAAGGACCTCAGCAGTTTCCTGCCAAGACTCCGTCATCCCGTCCCCCCGCCTGACAGTTGATAGCTCCAGAGGAGAGCGGATTTTTTCCCTTACCAATTTATAAGGGAGGCCCCACGGATCCACAGCTAACTGGTTCAGCACATAGCTTTCCCAGCTCCGTAGTCTCACTTCACGTAGTGCCTTCTGAAAACCTTGCTTAGCCTCCCTGTATTGCAGCTGCCATCTTTGTCTTTCCAGCCAGACGACACTGCGCTGGTAGTTTCTCCTTAGCCTTCTGACAGACCGACGTAACTCCTCTAATTCGGGCGACCATGGTGCTGGTGAGGCCGCCACGGCCTTCCTCCTGGTTGGTACAGCGGCCCTCACCGCTCTATGTACTGCACCCACCAGTTCCTCAGCTTGTCTGTCTATGTCGAAGTCTTCGTGTACGTCACCTTCTGGTGATGGAGGAATGTCGCACTCCCTCGCTAAGAGTTCCCAATCCGCTCTATTATAATTGTACTGCACCTCCCATCCCATGGTCCAGCGGCACTCTCTTTCACTCAAGGTGAAAGTTATTAGGTTGTGGTCGCTCGTGGTGGCATTGCCTATAACTGTCCAGTTCTTTATTAAATTGGCTGCGTTATGTGACGTTAAGGTAACGTCTATGTTCGTTCCTTGTCCTCCTCCTGCTGTGTAGGTAGGAGGATTGCCCGGCTTGTTTGCCACCACGAGCTGTGAAGCCATTAAAAAGTCCTCTACTTTATCACCATTTGCATCTCTGGTGCCGCTGTACCATAGGGGGGATTTTGCATTGATGTCAGCTGTTATTATTATTTTTCGTCCTCGCAACGCCGTGGTGACTCTTGCCAGATGTTCCAAATGCCGTTCTATTTCATCTCCATATTGGAAGTACATGTTTATGAGTATGATTACTCCCGTTGGTGACTGGAGCTCCACGACGTTGCAGTGACGAGTTGCAAATTGTGAGAGGGTAGTTACCCTTAGGAGTTTATTTGTTATTATTATTGCTGCTCTTGGATCCTCATCTCCGCTGACAATTTGCCATGTTGTAGCAGCAAAGGCTATTTTCCCAGCTTGGGAGTACGGCTCCTGTAGGCAGAGCACATCTAGTCTCCTCTCCTCCACCTCTTTACGGAGCTCCTGCATAACAAGTCGACTGTTATGCGTGTTCAGTTGTCCAATTGTTATTTCTGTCGTCGTGGAAAGTATGTGTGCATATGGTCGTCCGGCCAGGTCTTACTCCAGTCGAAAGCAATTCGTCCATTTGCCAGTACGGCCTGTTCGTAGATGTCCTGAAGGTCAAACTTTTCACTGCGTCTCTCAAAAACTTTTTTCAGTAAGTCTCGCAGGGCTCCGAAATCGGTTGGGAGATTCACTGACTTAAGCTGTATTCTATCTACAGCCTCCATTACCGAGAAGGTTACCTTTCTTCCCTCTTCGTGTCCTACTCGGACCACATGCCGTAAGGCGGTGGCCAGGGTAATCGGCTCTTCCAGTCTGGCCAGTTGCATCGTGTACTCGATGTTGGGATAAACCCTTACCGGGTCCACGGGTGGCAATCTGACCACTGGGGTGTTATGCACTGTGGGCTTCGAGCTTGTGCTTGTAACAGCACTTTCTTGTATGGGTTTTATGCTGGGTTTTATCAAAGATATCTCTGTTGTAGGATGCTCTTGCCGCTTCAGGTGGATTGTCGGCATTATTTCCCTTCGTCGAGGGGCGGGATCTATGTTAACCACTGGAGGATCTGTCTGTATATTTTTGTCTATCATATAAGGCTCCGTTTGTACGGCCTTATCTGTTATTTCCGTTGTAGTGGCACTTGAAAGCGCCATTAGGAAGTTCTTAAATCTGGTTGCCCTCATAGCGTCCCGCCTCCTCTTACTTGGGGATTTATGTTTTGGCATCCTATTTCTTGGGCTATGATCAGCCATAGTCTATTTTTGAGATGAGTCGTTGTTCCAACATTCTGTATGTTGGGCAACTGCGTCCTGAGGCTCCGCATGACTTCTTCCCTCGGTTTTTGCAGGGAATACAGACCGCTGCTGCTTTACAGTCTTTACGGCTATGTCCACTTGTACCACATTTCGTGCAAGCCGACTCCCTGGTGCACATCCTTAGGATGTGGTCCAGGTCACCACAGTTGTGGCAGCGAGGTACCACGATGTAGTCTCTTACGTTAATTGAGTGAAAACCTACATATAGTCTGCTCATTGCTGTAATTCTTTTCCACATCTGTGCCGTGACCTCGGCTACGTGATGTACCACATCACGCCCCCGAGGCCCCGTCTTGAATCTCAATCTAAAGCTCTTTCTGAATTCCTCCTCGTCTGTGTCATCGAAATTTTGCTCTCTTATTGTATTCGTCAATTCGTCATCTGTCATGATGGTTGGAACGTCGTAGAGAATTACAAGTGGATTCCTCTTCTTGGGAGGTTCGCACTTGACAAGTGAATTTAATTTCTGATTGTTTAATATTTTGTCCTTGTCCTCTTCCGAGGCTACTTCTACTATAACTGAGTTTCTACTAGGTTTTATTCTTTTTATTCTGATCTTATCTTTGGTCGGGTTTATGGTCTTCGTAAAGAGCTCTTGTATTTTCTTGACACTGGTGTCTTGCCCAGGCAGTGTCCTGAGGAAGACCGCAGTGTCTGTTCTTTTGACTGCTTTGTCAATACTATCTTTTGTAGTATGCAGCTTTGTTGGCGCCTGCGCAGCCACCGCCGCCCAAGTCTTAGTCGGTTGGTTTCTCAATCTTTGATTTTCTTTTTCCAGTTCTTCTACTCGTCCTTCTAATTTAGCGTGGGCGATGGCCCATGCAGTAAGTTCATTTTTAATAGCTGTTAAAGCCGCTTGGCTTATCTTCCCATTTTTAACGTTCTGCTCTAAGAGCAGTGAAATTCTACTGTGCCTTTGTGTCACAGATTCACCTTCTGCCTGTCCCAGCTCGTCCTGGGGAGAGGGATCAGGCGCAGTAGAAGCGCGCTTGGTCGCACAAGAATCACTCGTTTCAGATGCCGCCATGATGAGTAACGAGTGATGAAAGATGGGAGCCCGTCTCTTGCCCCGGACCGGCTCCTCTGGCATGGGGGGGGACTTCTGCAGCTCGCCCACCGACCTCGCCCCTAGGTCAAGGGCACTTCAGAGCTGCCGGGTTCAGCACGCCGTCGCCAGCGCACTGGTCCCCATCGATGGCCTCGTCGCCGACGATTTCACACGACGCTCCTCGGCAACTGCACCCCGCACTCCGGAGAGGCGGATGCACCTCTCGCCCTTCGCCGCCTACATGCCCGAGTTTCCACCCGAAGGCCAGGGACCCACTCCTACTCAGGTGGTGGGTCGGTCCCCCAGTCGTTCGGCGGTCTGGGCCCATCTAACCTGGCCCAGGCGATGTCACCACCACCTGGGTTTGGCAGAACACGCCCCGGTTACCCAGGGGCGCGGCGAAGCACCCTTGCCGACTCGCGCCGTGATCCCACGCCGACAAACGAGGTCGCCGGCATGCAGAGCACCTGCTGGTCTGTGCCCTGCGAACAGAAAGGGACTGGTGTTCGGTCCCTCGACACAGCTCCCCCTGTGCCACGCACCCTTCGCTTTCGCATCGGGTTGGGTCGCAGCTCTCCCTTTTGACGCAAGGCAGAATGCCGAGCTTGACGTCTGGCACCACGGGAAGGCGGAAAGAGCTACTTGGGAAGGAGAGGCTGTAAGAGACGCTTCACTTCCCCGAGTGAGGACTGCCGCGGCACGCCCGACTGGAAAGCGATACGCCCCAGTGCGAGCCTCCGTGCCTTACGGCGCGCCGGCAACGGGCGGGCCCGCGCCGAAACGCGCCGTCAAGCGACTGACCTCACGCCAGACTCGGGACTCTGTTTGCATGTATTAGCTCTAGAATTACCACAGTTATCCAAGTAACGTGGGTACGATCTAAGGAACCATAACTGATTTAATGAGCCATTCGCGGTTTCACCTTAATGCGGCTTGTACTGAGACATGCATGGCTTAATCTTTGAGACAAGCATATGACTACTGGCAGGATCAACCAGGGAGCTGCGTCAACTAGAGCTGAGCAGCCGGCCGCCCGGGAGTGTGTCCCGGGGGCCCGCGCGAACACGCAAGCGTCCGCTCAATCATTCTGCAAACAGGAGGAGGCTGAGCTCCCCTGCACAATACACCTCGAAACCCTCTCAGGTCCCGGCGGCGCGCAGCGCCGTCCCAAGTACTTGGTCGGGTTCGAGAGAGGCGCAATCGCCCGGAGTTAGGCGAGTAGACGCTTTCGGTGCGACCACCCGTGCTCCCAACTGAGCTTGCCGCTGCCGACAGAGGCCCGGGAGCGTGCTGTCGTGGCATTGCCGGCGGGAGACAACACGCGCCACCTACGGTGACCGGCAGCTCCAACGCCAGCGCCACAGAAGGACAAAAGCCCCACTTGGGTGCCGAAGCGAACTCTCCCAGCACAGCGCACGCGCCAACACATCCGCACAGCTGCGATACAAACCACCAGCGAGAACCGCTGGGGCGACCGAGCAGCAGACGGCGTCGCGGCGCCGAGCGCCGGGCGGCGGCGCATCCTCAACGCACACAGTCCTCAATCGGACCAGCACACTGAAGATGTCCACCGCGCTTCGCACCGGGCCCGCGAGGACCTACTTTGGCCGCACGGCGCCGCGCGCAGGGTGCGCCGGCGCGCAGCTGCGACGCCTGCCGCGTCCGTCGGCCGGCGCGCCTGCCACTGGCCGCCCCCACCAGCCGGCTGTAGCGCGTGCGCCCACGCACCGCGCGGCCAGCACGCCGGGAGGCGCCCCCTCACCGGCCGGGGACGGTCCCACCCAGCCACCGCCGCGTATCGCTTCACACCCAGATGCCGTTCAGTTTCGTCGGCATGGTGGGTATCGCTGGAACAACCGGTTAGTACCTCAACCTACCGTCGCCATCACCGATTCACCCCTAGCGAGAACAACCGCACCACAACGGGTTACCATTTGTTCATTTGCGTAACTTCACCAGAAAACGTATGCGTCCATCGCCATTTGCAACTTCCACGATTATTGCATGCCTGTGTCAGGTGTCACACCACACTACGTCTGCCCACATACACGCAACAAAATGTGCACGCCTAGACAATACGTGGAAGGTGGCCCCCGTACGTATGCGATGTCCATTGCTCGAACGACTGTCAACCGGCCTCTGTAGCATGTCGCAGATATGGAACGCGGTGCACCATGCTATCACGGTGTGTGAGGAGAGACGACTAGGTCCGAATACATCAACAGACAGCTCATGCTGATCGCCATCCACGGCGTCCGTTCCTCCCACACGTCTCTATGGCGTACCACACTGCAATCCAGCTGTCATAGGGAGACGACACGTAGCTGCGTGCACAATATTTGCACTGTATGGTCCGCCGTTTTTGGGCGCAGTCGTTGTACGGTCACACATGTGCCACGATGTATCATTCAGTACATAAGGACGAATGTGCAGTACAGATTGTGGTTTACGCGTACGACATCAGCGGACAGTTGACACAGGCCGCACCACAACGTAGCCTGAGTACGTCGCATGCGAAGGGCATTGAACATGCAAACTTCTCACCAACCAGCTTGCGAAGGCAGGGGGCAAGGTGGGGACGTGGGGAGGTGTGGGGGGGGGGGGGCGCGGCATGTACGTCCTGCTGCCATCCACATTACAGTGTACAGCAGGAGCATGTGGAAAGTCAGCAAGACTTGCAAGGTGTTTAACATGAAGCGATACACAGGGGAGCGGGCAGTGCGAGTAGCGAACTATATTGCGAGGGTTGCGGGTGGGCAACACTACACTAATTGAACGAGTCGTATAACAATTACAGAGCAGGTTTAGGCGACAACGTGGGTTACGTTAGCGGACAACGTGGGTTACGTTAGCGGACAACGTGGGTTACGTTAGCGGACAACGTGGGTTACGTTAGCGGACAACGTGGGTTACGTTAGCGGACAACGTGGGTTACGTTAGCGGACAACGTGGGTTACGTTAGCGGACAACGTGGGTTACGTTAGCGGACAACGTGGGTTACGTTAGCGGACAACGTGGGTTACGTTAAGGCACAACATGGGTTAGGTTAAGGCACAACATGGGTTAGGTTAAGGCACAACATGGGTTAGGTTAAGGCACAACATGGGTTAGGTTAAGGCACAACATGGGTTAGGTTAAGGCACAACATGGGTTAGGTTAAGGCACAACATGGGTTAGGTTAAGGCACAACATGGGTTAGGTTAAGGCACAACATGGGTTAGGTTAAGGCACAACATGGGTTAGGTTAAGGCAC
>NW_025729236.1:635000-637500 GCF_021461385.2 Schistocerca piceifrons
GATCGAACAGCTGCACGAACACAGACGTCAAGGGAAGAGAGGGCCCCAAGACGAGTCCTCCCCAGGGCGAGGCCATGGAAAATACCCGGGAGGATAACAGAACGAAGGGCAAAAAGCCGCTGCTGAGGTTTGAGTGGTGCACGCTTGATGATGTTCATCTGCTTCTCGACCTCCCGCCGGGGATGAAAAAGACTGCGTCCGCACGTGGAAAATTGCAGGCCTAGATACTTGAAAGTATCTCCCATCGCCAGTGCTGGGATGTTGTTCCCCCCAGCACGAAAGATGACAGTCTCGTCGACCTTGGTTTTCTTCTCCCGGCCTGATGAGACAAGGGCGAGAGAAAAACACTTCCGTGGGTTGACCTCGAGCCCGAGATCCCCCAGGGCCGACGTGGCGATGGTGAGAAGTTCCTGCAATCCATCACGAGTCTCGGCAAACAGCAGGAGGTCATCGGCGAATGCAGCCGCATTTATCCGCCGTCCAAGAATGCGTGCACCAATATGAGCAGGCAGACGAGACAAGAGAATGTCAGTGGACATGTTGAAGAGGATAGGAGACAGCGGGTCACCCTGCCGAACACCCCTCGAAGGCCGCACTAGATCTGACGACTTCCCATCCGCGCAGATAACCGTCGATCCCGCCTCATAGCATCCCTGGATGTAGTCAACAAACTCGATCGGCAAACCGTGGGCCCTTAGCACCGGGCCAAGGGCACCATGGGCAAGCGAGTCATAGTTACTCCCGCCGTTTACCCGCGCTTGCTTGAATTTCTTCACGTTGACATTCAGAGCACTGGGCAGAAATCACATTGCGTCAACACCCGCTAGGGCCATCGCAATGCTTTGTTTTAATTAGACAGTCGGATTCCCCCAGTCCGTGCCAGTTCTGAGTTGATCGTTGAATGGCGGCCGAAGAGAATCCGCGCACCCGCGCGCCCCCGGAGGAGCACGCTAAGGCGGACGCGGCCTCGCAGCAAGGAAGATCCGTGGGAGGCCAAGGCACGGGACCGAGCTCGGATCCTGCACGCAGGTTGAAGCACCGGGGCGCGAACGCCGCGCAGGCGCGCGCATCCTGCACCGCCGGCCAGCACGAGGCCGACCAACGGCGAGAGCAGACCACGCCCGCGCTAAACGCCCGCACTTACCGGCACCCCTACGGCACTCACCTCGCCCAGGCCCGGCACGTTAGCGCTGACCCACTTCCCGACCAAGCCCGACACGCCCCGATCCTCAGAGCCAATCCTTATCCCGAAGTTACGGATCCAATTTGCCGACTTCCCTTACCTACATTATTCTATCGACTAGAGGCTCTTCACCTTGGAGACCTGCTGCGGATATGGGTACGAACCGGCGCGACACCTCCACGTGGCCCTCTCCCGGATTTTCAAGGTCCGAGGGGAAGATCGGGACACCGCCGCAACTGCGGTGCTCTTCGCGTTCCAAACCCTATCTCCCTGCTAGAGGATTCCAGGGAACTCGAACGCTCATGCAGAAAAGAAAACTCTTCCCCGATCTCCCGACGGCGTCTCCGGGTCCTTTTGGGTTACCCCGACGAGCATCTCTAAAAGAGGGGCCCGACTTGTATCGGTTCCGCTGCCGGGTTCCGGAATAGGAACCGGATTCCCTTTCGCCCAACGGGGGCCAGCACAAAGCGCATCATGCTATGACGGCCCCCATCAACATCGGATTTCTCCTAGGGCTTAGGATCGACTGACTCGTGTGCAACGGCTGTTCACACGAAACCCTTCTCCGCGTCAGCCCTCCAGGGCCTCGCTGGAGTATTTGCTACTACCACCAAGATCTGCACCGACGGCGGCTCCAGGCAGGCTCACGCCCAGACCCTTCTGCGCCCACCGCCGCGACCCTCCTACTCGTCAGGGCTTCGCGGCCGGCCGCAAGGACCGGCCATGACTGCCAGACTGACGGCCGAGTATAGGCACGACGCTTCAGCGCCATCCATTTTCAGGGCTAGTTGCTTCGGCAGGTGAGTTGTTACACACTCCTTAGCGGATTCCGACTTCCATGGCCACCGTCCTGCTGTCTTAAGCAACCAACGCCTTTCATGGTTTCCCATGAGCGTCGATTCGGGCGCCTTAACTCGGCGTTTGGTTCATCCCACAGCGCCAGTTCTGCTTACCAAAAGTGGCCCACTTGGCACTCCGATCCGAGTCGTTTGCTCGCGGCTTCAGCATATCAAGCAAGCCGGAGATCTCACCCATTTAAAGTTTGAGAATAGGTTGAGGTCGTTTCGGCCCCAAGGCCTCTAATCATTCGCTTTACCGGATGAGACTCGTACGAGCACCAGCTATCCTGAGGGAAACTTCGGAGGGAACCAGCTACTAGATGGTTCGATTAGTCTTTCGCCCCTATACCCAGCTCCGACGATCGATTTGCACGTCAGAATCGCTACGGACCTCCATCAGGGTTTCCCCTGACTTCGTCCTGGCCAGGCATAGTTCACCATCTTTCGGGTCCCAACGTGTACGCTCTAGGTGCGCCTC
>NW_025729236.1:640000-650000 GCF_021461385.2 Schistocerca piceifrons
CCGGAACCCAAAAGCTTTGGTTTCCCGGAGGCTGCCCGCCGAGTCATCGGAGGAACTGCGGCGGATCGCTGGCTGGCATCGTTTATGGTTAGAACTAGGGCGGTATCTGATCGCCTTCGAACCTCTAACTTTCGTTCTTGATTAATGAAAACATACTTGGCAAATGCTTTCGCTTCTGTTCGTCTTGCGACGATCCAAGAATTTCACCTCTAACGTCGCAATACGAATGCCCCCGCCTGTCCCTATTAATCATTACCTCGGGTTCCGAAAACCAACAAAATAGAACCGAGGTCCTATTCCATTATTCCATGCACACAGTATTCAGGCGGGCTTGCCTGCTTTAAGCACTCTAATTTGTTCAAAGTAAACGTGCCGGCCCACCGAGACACTCAATAAAGAGCACCCTGGTAGGATTTCAACGGGGTCCGCCTCGGGACGCACGAGCACGCACGAGGCGGTCGCACGCCTTCGGCTCGCCCCACCGGCAGGACGTCCCACGATACATGCCAGTTAAACACCGACGGGCGGTGAACCAACAGCGTGGGACACAAATCCAACTACGAGCTTTTTAACCGCAACAACTTTAATATACGCTATTGGAGCTGGAATTACCGCGGCTGCTGGCACCAGACTTGCCCTCCAATAGATACTCGTTAAAGGATTTAAAGTGTACTCATTCCGATTACGGGGCCTCGGATGAGTCCCGTATCGTTATTTTTCGTCACTACCTCCCCGTGCCGGGAGTGGGTAATTTGCGCGCCTGCTGCCTTCCTTGGATGTGGTAGCCGTTTCTCAGGCTCCCTCTCCGGAATCGAACCCTGATTCCCCGTTACCCGTTACAACCATGGTAGGCGCAGAACCTACCATCGACAGTTGATAAGGCAGACATTTGAAAGATGCGTCGCCGGTACGAGGACCGTGCGATCAGCCCAAAGTTATTCAGAGTCACCAAGGCAAACGGACCGGACGAGCCGACCGATTGGTTTTGATCTAATAAAAGCGTCCCTTCCATCTCTGGTCGGGACTCTGTTTTTTTTTTTTTTTTTTTTTTTTTTTTTTATTGACAACAATATTATTTATACATGTTTAGCCCACCTCCTAACATGATTAGTGGGCCATAATGATTATTACATAGTTTAATATTTTGCAGCTAATTTACAAATAGTGTTAGTGAGCTACTTTCTAAGTTCTTAGGTAATATTAAATTCCTACAGTTACAATAATACTTTAGTTTACCTATGCATTCTATTTATGAGATACTACTTTAGGTTCCTGAGTTAGTGTTAATTTCTTGCAAAAGCAATGAGCAGTTTAATTTACCTATGTCTAATCTAGAATGACTACTAACTGCAGCGTCACAGGTGTGCCAGTGAGTATAAACCTACTTGGAGTGGCCAGGCTCCCCGAGCTAACCCCGAGGAGCGTGCCCCTGGCACTGGGCCGGCCGAGGTTAGTAATCGCTGCAGCTTCCTATGTTAGTATTCTAATCTAATCCTACTCTACTAACTTAACCTACGTCTTATTGGTGCTTTGTCGTGATCGGTTTGTTGATCCCATCCCCCTAATCCCGCACGTGGCGGTTTCCAACTACCAGAAGTCGGCCATTCCACGCACAGGCGGTATGGGACTGAGATCAAGTCCTAATCGGTTGGTTGTTCGAGAATTAGGTATTTGATATTTACCCTAGATCCCTTAGGTACTCTATTAAAACCTTTCGTGATACCTCTTCTGCCAGAGCATTCAAGGTATGAAAAGTGTCTTCCTGCCTTAAAAGGTCGTATGTCTGGTTATGTGGAAGTCTGTCTCTGTAAGTTTCCGCCACGTCATTGAAGAGAGGGCACTCGAAAACCACATGTTCGGGAGTTCCTTCCGCTGCGCCACAGTCGCACTCGGGGGTTGCCCTTTTCCCAAACCGACATAAGTATGTCGGATAGGGTCCATGACCAGTGAGGAAGTGGATGAGTCCTCGTGTGGGTTCAAAATACTTCATTGTACCACGTTCTTTGACATCAGGTAAGAACTCAAATGTTCTTCTTCCCGTTTCGTCCTCCTCCCAGTTCCTTTGCCACAGTTCCTCCCCTCTGTTTCTTATCTCCCTTTTATCCTCTACTCTCACACCCATGATATCTATTATTTTTTCCCCATCTCCTTTTTTCACCCAATACCATGCCGCTTGTTCTCTAATTTTGATGTCTAGCGGGCAGAGCCCCATTATAACTAACAGAGCTCCCCCCGGTGACGTCCTATAGGCCCCCACTGATCTTAGTATCATGTTTCTCTGGACTCTTCTCACTGTCATGGCGGGCACGACCCGCGTGAGCCTGTGCGCCCAGACTCCCGAGCCGTAACCCACTACTAATGTGAGGATGCTGTTGTGATAAAGTCTGATAAGATGAGGGGGGAGATGAAAACGTTTATGTCCAATGGAAATGAGATTGTTTAATATTTGTAGAGCTTTCTGTGTTACGGCTTCTATGTGCCTTCCGAAGTTCCATCTCTCGTCAATTATGACTCCCAGATATCGTGCCTCACGTCGCCGAAGAACTGGTGAGCCATCGATTCTCACTGTAGGATTTCTTATTAGCTGACCTTTTAGTAACAGATAAGTAGACTTGCTTGGGGAAATTTTCATTTTCGTTTTAAGACACCATTGGTGTAGTCTTTCAATGGCCCTTTCAATTTTTGGTTCTATATCCTCTCGGCTACGACCGCCGACCAGCAGGAGGAGGTCATCTGCGTAGGCTATCACCTCTAGCACTTCTTCACTTTGTTGTAGTTCGTCTAACAAAGGTTCCATATGCAAGTCCCAAAACAGGGGCCCCAGTACTGAGCCTTGGGGACATCCCTTACTAATTGTTTTTCCGATTCTTCCGCTAGGGGATGATAGCCAAACCTCCCTATCCTTACAATAGCTCCTCAGACACCCATATAGCGGCCCTGGACACACCTTCTCCCGTAAGCAGGAGAAGAGCGAAGGCCACCACAGGTTGTCGAAGGCGCCACTGATGTCCACCATGATGCCAACGACATATTTGTGCGGGGTCGAGCCGCAGACCTCAGCCGCCAGAGCGATCGCATCAGATGCCGACCGTCCCGGCCTGAAGCCGAACTGCCTGTTGCTCATCCCGCACAGCATCCGATGAGCCGTCAATCTGTCAGCCAGCAGTTTCTCCAAGAGCTTTCCGAATAGGTCCAATAAACAGATTGGCCTATAGGATTTGGCGTCAGTTGGATCTTTCTCTGGTCCCTTCTTGATTATGATTACATTTGCAGTTTTCCAGATCTTGGGAAACTTCCTTTGTTGGAGACACTCATTGAAGAGGCGAGTTAACGGCGCCACCAACTGGGGTGCCAGAAATTGCACCACCTCAGCCACAATGCCGTCTGGTCCTGGAGCTTTCCCTCGTTTCAGGGACTTTATTTGTGCAGCCACCTCCTCTTCCGAGAATGGGTAGACTGCCGTGTTGTTATTGTATTCCATTACATATGCGTCCCGCAGTTGCTTTTGGTTTTCAGTTTCCTCGTCCGCGTTGTCGTCAGGCAGCAGGGACTGGAGAAGGACCTCAGCAGTTTCCTGCCAAGACTCCGTCATCCCGTCCCCCCGCCTGACAGTTGATAGCTCCAGAGGAGAGCGGATTTTTTCCCTTACCAATTTATAAGGGAGGCCCCACGGATCCACAGCTAACTGGTTCAGCACATAGCTTTCCCAGCTCCGTAATCTCACTTCACGTAGTGCCTTCTGAAAACCTTGCTTAGCCTCCCTGTATTGCAGCTGCCATCTTTGTCTTTCCAGCCAGACGACACTGCGCTGGTAGTTTCTCCTTAGCCTTCTGACAGACCGACGTAACTCCTCTAATTCGGGCGACCATGGTGCTGGTGAGGCCGCCACGGCCTTCCTCCTGGTTGGTACAGCGGCCCTCACCGCTCTATGTACTGCACCCACCAGTTCCTCAGCTTGTCTGTCTATGTCGAAGTCTTCGTGTACGTCACCTTCTGGTGATGGAGGAATGTCGCACTCCCTCGCTAAGAGTTCCCAATCCGCTCTATTATAATTGTACTGCACCTCCCATCCCATGGTCCAGCGGCACTCTCTTTCACTCAAGGTGAAAGTTATTAGGTTGTGGTCGCTCGTGGTGGCATTGCCTATAACTGTCCAGTTCTTTATTAAATTGGCTGCGTTATGTGACGTTAAGGTAACGTCTATGTTCGTTCCTTGTCCTCCTCCTGCTGTGTAAGTAGGAGGATTGCCCGGCTTGTTTGCCACCACGAGCTGTGAAGCCATTAAAAAGTCCTCTACTTTATCACCATTTGCATCTCTGGTGCCGCTGTACCATAG
The DNA here is from genome assembly GCF_021461385.2 of Schistocerca piceifrons. Classification (NCBI taxonomy): domain Eukaryota; kingdom Metazoa; phylum Arthropoda; class Insecta; order Orthoptera; family Acrididae; genus Schistocerca; species Schistocerca piceifrons. The sequence continues at coordinate 644,337 of NW_025729236.1, forward strand.
GGGGGATTTTGCATTGATGTCAGCTGTTATTATTATTTTTCGTCCTCGCAACGCCGTGGTGACTCTTGCCAGATGTTCCAAATGCCGTTCTATTTCATCTCCATATTGGAAGTACATGTTTATGAGTATGATTACTCCCGTTGGTGACTGGAGCTCCACGACGTTGCAGTGACGAGTTGCAAATTGTGAGAGGGTAGTTACCCTTAGGAGTTTATTTGTTATTATTATTGCTGCTCTTGGATCCTCATCTCCGCTGACAATTTGCCATGTTGTAGCAGCAAAGGCTATTTTCCCAGCTTGGGAGTACGGCTCCTGTAGGCAGAGCACATCTAGTCTCCTCTCCTCCACCTCTTTACGGAGCTCCTGCATGACAAGTCGACTGTTATGCGTGTTCAGTTGTCCAATTGTTATTTCTGTCGTCGTGGAAAGTATGTGTGCATATGGTCGTCCGGCCAGGTCTTACTCCAGTCGAAAGCAATTCGTCCATTTGCCAATACGGCCTGTTCGTAGATGTCCTGAAGGTCAAACTTTTCACTGCGTCTCTCAAAAACTTTTTTCAGTAAGTCTCGCAGGGCTCCGAAATCGGTTGGGAGATTCACTGACTTAAGCTGTATTCTATCTACAGCCTCCATTACCGAGAAGGTTACCTTTCTTCCCTCTTCGTGTCCTACTCGGACCACATGCCGTAAGGCGGTGGCCAGGGTAATCGGCTCTTCCAGTCTGGCCAGTTGCATCGTGTACTCGATGTTGGGATAAACCCTTACCGGGTCCACGGGTGGCAATCTGACCACTGGGGTGTTATGCACTGTGGGCTTCGAGCTTGTGCTTGTAACAGCACTTTCTTGTATGGGTTTTATGCTGGGTTTTATCAAAGATATCTCTGTTGTAGGATGCTCTTGCCGCTTCAGGTGGATTGTCGGCATTATTTCCCTTCGTCGAGGGGCGGGATCTATGTTAACCACTGGAGGATCTGTCTGTATATTTTTGTCTATCATATAAGGCTCCGTTTGTACGGCCTTATCTGTTATTTCCGTTGTAGTGGCACTTGAAAGCGCCATTAGGAAATTCTTAAATCTGGTTGCCCTCATAGCGTCCCGCCTCCTCTTACTTGGGGATTTATGTTTTGGCATCCTATTTCTTGGGCTATGATCAGCCATAGTCTATTTTTGAGATGAGTCGTTGTTCCAACATTCTGTATGTTGGGCAACTGCGCCCTGAGGCTCCGCATGACTTCTTCCCTCGGTTTTTGCAGGGAATACAGACCGCTGCTGCTTTACAGTCTTTACGGCTATGTCCACTTGTACCACATTTCGTGCAAGCCGACTCCCTGGTGCACATCCTTAGGATGTGGTCCAGGTCACCACAGTTGTGGCAGCGAGGTACCACGATGTAGTCTCTTACGTTAATTGAGTGAAAACCTACATATAGTCTGCTCATTGCTGTAATTCTTTTCCACATCTGTGCCGTGACCTCGGCTACGTGATGTACCACATCACGCCCCCGAGGCCCCGTCTTGAATCTCAATCTAAAGCTCTTTCTGAATTCCTCCTCGTCTGTGTCATCGAAATTTTGCTCTCTTATTGTATTCGTCAATTCGTCATCTGTCATGATGGTTGGAACGTCGTAGAGAATTACAAGTGGATTCCTCTTCTTGGGAGGTTCGCACTTGACAAGTGAATTTAATTTCTGATTGTTTAATATTTTGTCCTTGTCCTCTTCCGAGGCTACTTCTACTATAACTGAGTTTCTACTAGGTTTTATTCTTTTTATTCTGATCTTATCTTTGGTCGGGTTTATGGTCTTCGTAAAGAGCTCTTGTATTTTCTTGACACTGGTGTCTTGCCCAGGCAGTGTCCTGAGGAAGACCGCAGTGTCTGTTCTTTTGACTGCTTTGTCAATACTATCTTTTGTAGTATGCAGCTTTGTTCGCGCCTGCGCAGCCACCGCCGCCCAAGTCTTAGTCGGTTGGTTTCTCAATCTTTGATTTTCTTTTTCCAGTTCTTCTACTCGTCCTTCTAATTTAGCGTGGGCGATGGCCCATGCAGTAAGTTCATTTTTAATAGCTGTTAAAGCCGCTTGGCTTATCTTCCCATTTTTTATGTTCTGCTCTAAGAGCAGTGAAATTCTACTGTGCCTTTGTGTCACAGATTCACCTTCTGCCTGTCCCAGCTCGTCCTGGGGAGAGGGATCAGGCGCAGTAGAAGCGCGCTTGGTCGCACAAGAATCACTCGTTTCAGATGCCGCCATGATGAGTAACGAGTGATGAAAGATGGGAGCCCGTCTCTTGCCCCGGACCGGCTCCTCTGGCATGGGGGGGGACTTCTGCAGCTCGCCCACCGACCTCGCCCCTAGGTCAAGGGCACTTCAGAGCTGCCGGGTTCAGCACGCCGTCGCCAGCGCACTGGTCCCCATCGATGGCCTCGTCGCCGACGATTTCACACGACGCTCCTCGGCAACTGCACCCCGCACTCCGGAGAGGCGGATGCACCTCTCGCCCTTCGCCGCCTACTTGCCCGAGTTTCCACCCGAAGGCCAGGGACCCACTCCTACTCAGGTGGTGGGTCGGTCCCCCAGTCGTTCGGCGGTCTGGGCCCATCTAACCTGGCCCAGGCGATGTCACCACCACCTGGGTTTGGCAGAACACGCCCCGGTTACCCAGGGGCGCGGCGAAGCACCCTTGCCGACTCGCGCCGTGATCCCACGCCGACAAACGAGGTCGCCGGCATGCAGAGCACCTGCTGGTCTGTGCCCTGCGAACAGAAAGGGACTGGTGTTCGGTCCCTCGACACAGCTCCCCCTGTGCCACGCACCCTTCGCTTTCGCATCGGGTTGGGTCGCAGCTCTCCCTTTTGACGCAAGGCAGAATGCCAAGCTTGACGTCTGGCACCACGAGAAGGCGGAAAGAGCCACTTGGGAAGGAGAGGCTATGTGAGACGCATCACTACCCCGAGTGAGGACTGCCGCGGCACGCCCGACTGGAAAGGGATACGCCCCAGTGCGAGCCTCCATGCCTTACGGCGCGCCGGCAACGGGCGGGCCCGCGCCGAAACGCGCCGTCAAGCGACTGACCTCACGCCAGACTCTGTTTGCATGTATTAGCTCCAGAATTACCACAGTTATCCAAGTAACGTGGGTACGATCTAAGGAACCATAACTGATTTAATGAGCCATTCGCGGTTTCACCTTAATGCGGCTTGTACTGAGACATGCATGGCTTAATCTTTGAGACAAGCATATGACTACTGGCAGGATCAACCAGGGAGCTGCGTCAACTAGAGCTGAGCAGCCGGCCGCCCGGGAGTGTGTCCCGGGGGCCCGCGCGAACACGCAAGCGTCCGCTCAATCATTCTGCAAACAGGAGGAGGCTGAGCTCCCCTGCACAATACACCTCGAAACCCTCTCAGGTCCCGGCGGCGCGCAGCGCCGTCCCAAGTACTTGGTCGGGTTCGAGAGAGGCGCAATCGCCCGGAGTTAGGCGAGTAGACGCTTTCGGTGCGACCACCCGTGCTCCCAACTGAGCTTGCCGCTGCCGACAGAGGCCCGGGAGCGTGCTGTCGTGGCATTGCCGGCGGGAGACAACACGCGCCACCTACGGTGACCGGCAGCTCCAACGCCAGCGCCACAGAAGGACAAAAGCCCCACTTGGGTGCCGAAGCGAACTCTCCCAGCACAGCGCACGCGCCAACACATCCGCACAGCTGCGATACAAACCACCAGCGAGAACCGCTGGGGCGACCGAGCAGCAGACGGCGTCGCGGCGCCGAGCGCCGGGCGGCGGCGCATCCTCAACGCACACAGTCCTCAATCGGACCAGCACACTGAAGATGTCCACCGCGCTTCGCACCGGGCCCGCGAGGACCTACTTTGGCCGCACGGCGCCGCGCGCAGGGTGCGCCGGCGCGCAGCTGCGACGCCTGCCGCGTCCGTCGGCCGGCGCGCCTGCCACTGGCCGCCCCCACCAGCCGGCTGTAGCGCGTGCGCCCACGCACCGCGCGGCCAGCACGCCGGGAGGCGCCCCCTCACCGGCCGGGGACGGTCCCACCCAGCCACCGCCGCGTATCGCTTCACACCCAGATGCCGTTCAGTTTCGTCGGCATGGTGGGTATCGCTGGAACAACCGGTTAGTACCTCAACCTACCGTCGCCATCACCGATTCACCCCTAGCGAGAACAACCGCACCACAACGGGTTACCATTTGTTCATTTGCGTAACTTCACCAGAAAACGTATGCGTCCATCGCCATTTGCAACTTCCACGATTATTGCATGCCTGTGTCAGGTGTCACACCACACTACGTCTGCCCACATACACGCAACAAAATGTGCACGCCTAGACAATACGTGGAAGGTGGCCCCCGTACGTATGCGATGTCCATTGCTCGAACGACTGTCAACCGGCCTCTGTAGCATGTCGCAGATATGGAACGCGGTGCACCATGCTATCACGGTGTGTGAGGAGAGACGACTAGGTCCGAATACATCAACAGACAGCTCATGCTGATCGCCATCCACGGCGTCCGTTCCTCCCACACGTCTCTATGGCGTACCACACTGCAATCCAGCTGTCATAGGGAGACGACACGTAGCTGCGTGCACAATATTTGCACTGTATGGTCCGCCGTTTTTGGGCGCAGTCGTTGTACGGTCACACATGTGCCACGATGTATCATTCAGTACATAAGGACGAATGTGCAGTACAGATTGTGGTTTACGCGTACGACATCAGCGGACAGTTGACACAGGCCGCACCACAACGTAGCCTGAGTACGTCGCATGCGAAGGGCATTGAACATGCAAACTTCTCACCAACCAGCTTGCGAAGGCAGGGGGCAAGGTGGGGACGTGGGGAGGTGTGGGGGGGGGGGGGGCGCGGCATGTACGTCCTGCTGCCATCCACATTACAGTGTACAGCAGGAGCATGTGGAAAGTCAGCAAGACTTGCAAGGTGTTTAACATGAAGCGATACACAGGGGAGCGGGCAGTGCGAGTAGCGAACTATATTGCGAGGGTTGCGGGTGGGCAACACTACACTAATTGAACGAGTCGTATAACAATTACAGAGCAGGTTTAGGCGACAACATGGGTTACGTTAGCGGACAACGTGGGTTACGTTAGCGGACAACGTGGGTTACGTTAGCGGACAACGTGGGTTACGTTAGCGGACAACGTGGGTTACGTTAGCGGACAACGTGGGTTACGTTAGCGGACAACGTGGGTTACGTTAAGGCACAACGTGGGTTAGGTTAAGGCACAACATGGGTTAGGTTAAGGCACAACATGGGTTAGGTTAAGGCACAACATGGGTTAGGTTAAGGCACAACATGGGTTAGGTTAAGGCACAACATGGGTTAGGTTAAGGCACAACATGGGTTAGGTTAAGGCACAACATGGGTTAGGTTAAGGCACAACATGGGTTAGGTTAAGGCACAACATGGGTTAGGTTAAGGCACAACATGGGTTAGGTTAAGGCACAACATGGGTTAGGTTAAGGCACAACATGGGTTAGGTTAAAGCACAACATGGGTTAGGTTAAGGCACAACATGGGTTAGGTTAAGGCACAACATGGGTTAGGTTAAGGTACAACATGGGTTAGGTTAAGGTACAACATGGGTTAGGTTAAGGTACAACATAGGTTAGGTTAAGGTACAACATAGGTTAGGTTAA
>NW_025729236.1:657500-662500 GCF_021461385.2 Schistocerca piceifrons
GCGGGTTACCCCGACCTTTCGGCCTAGGAAGACACGCTGATTCCTTCAGTGTAGCGCGCGTGCGGCCCAGAACATCTAAGGGCATCACAGACCTGTTATTGCTCAATCTCGTGCGGCTAGAAGCCGCCTGTCCCTCTAAGAAGAAAAGTAATCGCTGACAGCACGAAGGATGTCACGCGACTAGTTAGCAGGCTAGAGTCTCGTTCGTTATCGGAATTAACCAGACAAATCGCTCCACCAACTAAGAACGGCCATGCACCACCACCCACCGAATCAAGAAAGAGCTATCAATCTGTCAATCCTTCCGGTGTCCGGGCCTGGTGAGGTTTCCCGTGTTGAGTCAAATTAAGCCGCAGGCTCCACTCCTGGTGGTGCCCTTCCGTCAATTCCTTTAAGTTTCAGCTTTGCAACCATACTTCCCCCGGAACCCAAAAGCTTTGGTTTCCCGGAGGCTGCCCGCCGAGTCATCGGAGGAACTGCGGCGGATCGCTGGCTGGCATCGTTTATGGTTAGAACTAGGGCGGTATCTGATCGCCTTCGAACCTCTAACTTTCGTTCTTGATTAATGAAAACATACTTGGCAAATGCTTTCGCTTCTGTTCGTCTTGCGACGATCCAAGAATTTCACCTCTAACGTCGCAATACGAATGCCCCCGCCTGTCCCTATTAATCATTACCTCGGGTTCCGAAAACCAACAAAATAGAACCGAGGTCCTATTCCATTATTCCATGCACACAGTATTCAGGCGGGCTTGCCTGCTTTAAGCACTCTAATTTGTTCAAAGTAAACGTGCCGGCCCACCGAGACACTCAATAAAGAGCACCCTGGTAGGATTTCAACGGGGTCCGCCTCGGGACGCACGAGCACGCACGAGGCGGTCGCACGCCTTCGGCTCGCCCCACCGGCAGGACGTCCCACGATACATGCCAGTTAAACACCGACGGGCGGTGAACCAACAGCGTGGGACACAAATCCAACTACGAGCTTTTTAACCGCAACAACTTTAATATACGCTATTGGAGCTGGAATTACCGCGGCTGCTGGCACCAGACTTGCCCTCCAATAGATACTCGTTAAAGGATTTAAAGTGTACTCATTCCGATTACGGGGCCTCGGATGAGTCCCGTATCGTTATTTTTCGTCACTACCTCCCCGTGCCGGGAGTGGGTAATTTGCGCGCCTGCTGCCTTCCTTGGATGTGGTAGCCGTTTCTCAGGCTCCCTCTCCGGAATCGAACCCTGATTCCCCGTTACCCGTTACAACCATGGTAGGCGCAGAACCTACCATCGACAGTTGATAAGGCAGACATTTGAAAGATGCGTCGCCGGTACGAGGACCGTGCGATCAGCCCAAAGTTATTCAGAGTCACCAAGGCAAACGGACCGGACGAGCCGACCGATTGGTTTTGATCTAATAAAAGCGTCCCTTCCATCTCTGGTCGGGACTCTGTTTGCATGTATTAGCTCTAGAATTACCACAGTTATCCAAGTAACGTGGGTACGATCTAAGGAACCATAACTGATTTAATGAGCCATTCGCAGTTTCACCTTAATGCGGCTTGTACTGAGACATGCATGGCTTAATCTTTGAGACAAGCATATGACTACTGGCAGGATCAACCAGGGAGCTGCGTCAACTAGAGCTGAGCAGCCGGCCGCCCGGGAGTGTGTCCCGGGGGCCCGCGCGAACACGCAAGCGTCCGCTCAATCATTCTGCAAACAGGAGGAGGCTGAGCTCCCCTGCACAATACACCTCGAAACCCTCTCAGGTCCCGGCGGCGCGCAGCGCCGTCCCAAGTACTTGGTCGGGTTCGAGAGAGGCGCAATCGCCCGGAGTTAGGCGAGTAGACGCTTTCGGTGCGACCACCCGTGCTCCCAACTGAGCTTGCCGCTGCCGACAGAGGCCCGGGAGCGTGCTGTCGTGGCATTGCCGGCGGGAGACAACACGCGCCACCTACGGTGACCGGCAGCTCCAACGCCAGCGCCACAGAAGGACAAAAGCCCCACTTGGGTGCCGAAGCGAACTCTCCCAGCACAGCGCACGCGCCAACACATCCGCACAGCTGCGATACAAACCACCAGCGAGAACCGCTGGGGCGACCGAGCAGCAGACGGCGTCGCGGCGCCGAGCGCCGGGCGGCGGCGCATCCTCAACGCACACAGTCCTCAATCGGACCAGCACACTGAAGATGTCCACCGCGCTTCGCACCGGGCCCGCGAGGACCTACTTTGGCCGCACGGCGCCGCGCGCAGGGTGCGCCGGCGCGCAGCTGCGACGCCTGCCGCGTCCGTCGGCCGGCGCGCCTGCCACTGGCCGCCCCCACCAGCCGGCTGTAGCGCGTGCGCCCACGCACCGCGCGGCCAGCACGCCGGGAGGCGCCCCCTCACCGGCCGGGGACGGTCCCACCCAGCCACCGCCGCGTATCGCTTCACACCCAGATGCCGTTCAGTTTCGTCGGCATGGTGGGTATCGCTGGAACAACCGGTTAGTACCTCAACCTACCGTCGCCATCACCGATTCACCCCTAGCGAGAACAACCGCACCACAACGGGTTACCATTTGTTCATTTGCGTAACTTCACCAGAAAACGTATGCGTCCATCGCCATTTGCAACTTCCACGATTATTGCATGCCTGTGTCAGGTGTCACACCACACTACGTCTGCCCACATACACGCAACAAAATGTGCACGCCTAGACAATACGTGGAAGGTGGCCCCCGTACGTATGCGATGTCCATTGCTCGAACGACTGTCAACCGGCCTCTGTAGCATGTCGCAGATATGGAACGCGGTGCACCATGCTATCACGGTGTGTGAGGAGAGACGACTAGGTCCGAATACATCAACAGACAGCTCATGCTGATCGCCATCCACGGCGTCCGTTCCTCCCACACGTCTTTATGGCGTACCACACTGCAATCCAGCTGTCATAGGGAGACGACACGTAGCTGCGTGCACAATATTTGCACTGTATGGTCCGCCGTTTTTGGGCGCAGTCGTTGTACGGTCACACATGTGCCACGATGTATCATTCAGTACATAAGGACGAATGTGCAGTACAGATTGTGGTTTACGCGTACGACATCAGCGGACAGTTGACACAGGCCGCACCACAACGTAGCCTGAGTACGTCGCATGCGAAGGGCATTGAACATGCAAACTTCTCACCAACCAGCTTGCGAAGGCAGGGGGCAAGGTGGGGACGTGGGGAGGTGTGGGGGGGGGGGGCGCGGCATGTACGTCCTGCTGCCATCCACATTACAGTGTACAGCAGGAGCATGTGGAAAGTCAGCAAGACTTGCAAGGTGTTTAACATGAAGCGATACACAGGGGAGCGGGCAGTGCGAGTAGCGAACTATATTGCGAGGGTTGCGGGTGGGCAACACTACACTAATTGAACGAGTCGTATAACAATTACAGAGCAGGTTTAGGCGACAACGTGGGTTACGTTAGCGGACAACGTGGGTTACGTTAGCGGACAACGTGGGTTACGTTAGCGGACAACGTGGGTTACGTTAGCGGACAACGTGGGTTACGTTAGCGGACAACGTGGGTTACGTTAGCGGACAACGTGGGTTACGTTAGCGGACAACGTGGGTTACGTTAGCGGACAACGTGGGTTACGTTAAGGCACAACGTGGGTTAGGTTAAGGCACAACGTGGGTTAGGTTAAGGCACAACATGGGTTAGGTTAAGGCACAACATGGGTTAGGTTAAGGCACAACATGGGTTAGGTTAAGGCACAACATGGGTTAGGTTAAGGCACAACATGGGTTAGGTTAAGGCACAACATGGGTTAGGTTAAGGCACAACATGGGTTAGGTTAAGGCACAACATGGGTTAGGTTAAGGCACAACATGGGTTAGGTTAAGGCACAACATGGGTTAGGTTAAGGCACAACATGGGTTAGGTTAAGGCACAACATGGGTTAGGTTAAGGCACAACATGGGTTAGGTTAAGGTACAACATGGGTTAGGTTAAGGTACAACATGGGTTAGGTTAAGGTACAACATGGGTTAGGTTAAGGTACAACATAGGTTAGGTTAAGGTACAACATAGGTTAGGTTAAGGTACAACATAGGTTAGGTTAAGGTACAACATAGGTTAGGTTAAGGTACAACATAGGTTAGGTTAAGGTACAACATAGGTTAGGTTAAGGTACAACATAGGTGAGGTTAAGGTACAACATAGGTTAGGTTAAGGTACAACATAGGTTAGGTTAAGGTACAACATAGGTTAGGTTAAGGTACAACATAGGTTAGGTTAAGGTACAACATAGGTTAGGTTAAGGTACAACATAGGTTAGGTTAAGGTACAACATAGGTTAGGTTCGGTTACACGTTGTTGTAAGGAAAGGTGTAGGGGGGGGGGGGCGGGGGCGGCAGGTTCGTTGATAGTGATTATAGTAAGTGAATGCTTGTGACATGATCAGATTTGTCACGTCAGGATGCACCTTTGGCTTATTAGAGGCGGCGCTCCAATTCTATGCTTGTGTCACACCTGTGTCTTTGAGTCATGTCATTGTTTGTGCGCTGTGACAGGAGGTACTATTGTGATGTTGGGTGCACCGTTGTATAGGACATGTGTGGGTGTTGGTGCCTTATCTGCGCAATGGTGGATGTCGAAAGGGTGGGATATTCTATTTTCCGCATGGACCTCCTGGTCTGGTTGTGATAGTGTGGATTGTGTAATGTGGCGGAGAGGATGCACTGGATGTTGTTCCATGCTGGTGCTTACGTATTGTATGTGCGCCTGTTAGAAGCAGAGAGTGGTGCGTGATCAGAGTGTCTGGCTGACGTGTGGTTCCCATTGTGGGCAGACTCTTTCAGCATGTATACGGACAGTTGTATATATTTTCTGTAGTTTGATGGCTCTGCATTGATTACTAATCAGCGCCGTGTGTACGGGTAATCTGGTTCCAGTCCAAAATGTTCCATCTGTGTACATTAGTGACAAAGACTCCCCCCATGCAGTGGGGCTCGGTCTGTTATAACTCTT
>NW_025729236.1:672500-677500 GCF_021461385.2 Schistocerca piceifrons
GGTTCCGAAAACCAACAAAATAGAACCGAGGTCCTATTCCATTATTCCATGCACACAGTATTCAGGCGGGCTTGCCTGCTTTAAGCACTCTAATTTGTTCAAAGTAAACGTGCCGGCCCACCGAGACACTCAATAAAGAGCACCCTGGTAGGATTTCAACGGGGTCCGCCTCGGGACGCACGAGCACGCACGAGGCGGTCGCACGCCTTCGGCTCGCCCCACCGGCAGGACGTCCCACGATACATGCCAGTTAAACACCGACGGGCGGTGAACCAACAGCGTGGGACACAAATCCAACTACGAGCTTTTTAACCGCAACAACTTTAATATACGCTATTGGAGCTGGAATTACCGCGGCTGCTGGCACCAGACTTGCCCTCCAATAGATACTCGTTAAAGGATTTAAAGTGTACTCATTCCGATTACGGGGCCTCGGATGAGTCCCGTATCGTTATTTTTCGTCACTACCTCCCCGTGCCGGGAGTGGGTAATTTGCGCGCCTGCTGCCTTCCTTGGATGTGGTAGCCGTTTCTCAGGCTCCCTCTCCGGAATCGAACCCTGATTCCCCGTTACCCGTTACAACCATGGTAGGCGCAGAACCTACCATCGACAGTTGATAAGGCAGACATTTGAAAGATGCGTCGCCGGTACGAGGACCGTGCGATCAGCCCAAAGTTATTCAGAGTCACCAAGGCAAACGGACCGGACGAGCCGACCGATTGGTTTTGATCTAATAAAAGCGTCCCTTCCATCTCTGGTCGGGACTCTGTTTGCATGTATTAGCTCTAGAATTACCACAGTTATCCAAGTAACGTGGGTACGATCTAAGGAACCATAACTGATTTAATGAGCCATTCGCGGTTTCACCTTAATGCGGCTTGTACTGAGACATGCATGGCTTAATCTTTGAGACAAGCATATGACTACTGGCAGGATCAACCAGGGAGCTGCGTCAACTAGAGCTGAGCAGCCGGCCGCCCGGGATTGTGTCCCGGGGGCCCGCGCGAACACGCAAGCGTCCGCTCAATCATTCTGCAAACAGGAGGAGGCTGAGCTCCCCTGCACAATACACCTCGAAACCCTCTCAGGTCCCGGCGGCGCGCAGCGCCGTCCCAAGTACTTGGTCGGGTTCGAGAGAGGCGCAATCGCCCGGAGTTAGGCGAGTAGACGCTTTCGGTGCGACCACCCGTGCTCCCAACTGAGCTTGCCGCTGCCGACAGAGGCCCGGGAGCGTGCTGTCGTGGCATTGCCGGCGGGAGACAACACGCGCCACCTACGGTGACCGGCAGCTCCAACGCCAGCGCCACAGAAGGACAAAAGCCCCACTTGGGTGCCGAAGCGAACTCTCCCAGCACAGCGCACGCGCCAACACATCCGCACAGCTGCGATACAAACCACCAGCGAGAACCGCTGGGGCGACCGAGCAGCAGACGGCGTCGCGGCGCCGAGCGCCGGGCGGCGGCGCATCCTCAACGCACACAGTCCTCAATCGGACCAGCACACTGAAGATGTCCACCGCGCTTCGCACCGGGCCCGCGAGGACCTACTTTGGCCGCACGGCGCCGCGCGCAGGTTGCGCCGGCGCGCAGCTGCGACGCCTGCCGCGTCCGTCGGCCGGCGCGCCTGCCACTGGCCGCCCCCACCAGCCGGCTGTAGCGCGTGCGCCCACGCACCGCGCGGCCAGCACGCCGGGAGGCGCCCCCTCACCGGCCGGGGACGGTCCCACCCAGCCACCGCCGCGTATCGCTTCACACCCAGATGCCGTTCAGTTTCGTCGGCATGGTGGGTATCGCTGGAACAACCGGTTAGTACCTCAACCTATCGTCGCCATCACCGATTCACCCCTAGCGAGAACAACCGCACCACAACGGGTTACCATTTGTTCATTTGCGTAACTTCACCAGAAAACGTATGCGTCCATCGCCATTTGCAACTTCCACGATTATTGCATGCCTGTGTCAGGTGTCACACCACACTACGTCTGCCCACATACACGCAACAAAATGTGCACGCCTAGACAATACGTGGAAGGAGGCCCCCGTACGTATGCGATGTCCATTGCTCGAACGACTGTCAACCGGCCTCTGTAGCATGTCGCAGATATGGAACGCGGTGCACCATGCTATCACGGTGTGTGAGGAGAGACGACTAGGTCCGAATACATCAACAGACAGCTCATGCTGATCGCCATCCACGGCGTCCGTTCCTCCCACACGTCTCTATGGCGTACCACACTGCAATCCAGCTGTCATAGGGAGACGACACGTAGCTGCGTGCACAATATTTGCACTGTATGGTCCGCCGTTTTTGGGCGCAGTCGTTGTACGGTCACACATGTGCCACGATGTATCATTCAGTACATAAGGACGAATGTGCAGTACAGATTGTGGTTTACGCGTACGACATCAGCGGACAGTTGACACAGGCCGCACCACAACGTAGCCTGAGTACGTCGCATGCGAAGGGCATTGAACATGCAAACTTCTCACCAACCAGCTTGCGAAGGCAGGGGGCAAGGTGGGGACGTGGGGAGGTGTGGGGGGGGGGGGGCGCGGCATGTACGTCCTGCTGCCATCCACATTACAGTGTACAGCAGGAGCATGTGGAAAGTCAGCAAGACTTGCAAGGTGTTTAACATGAAGCGATACACAGGGGAGCGGGCAGTGCGAGTAGCGAACTATATTGCGAGGGTTGCGGGTGGGCAACACTACACTAATTGAACGAGTCGTATAACAATTACAGAGCAGGTTTAGGCGACAACGTGGGTTACGTTAGCGGACAACGTGGGTTACGTTAGCGGACAACGTGGGTTACGTTAGCGGACAACGTGGGTTACGTTAGCGGACAACGTGGGTTACGTTAGCGGACAACGTGGGTTACGTTAGCGGACAACGTGGGTTACGTTAGCGGACAACGTGGGTTACGTTAAGGCACAACATGGGTTAGGTTAAGGCACAACATGGGTTAGGTTAAGGCACAACATGGGTTAGGTTAAGGCACAACATGGGTTAGGTTAAGGCACAACATGGGTTAGGTTAAGGCACAACATGGGTTAGGTTAAGGCACAACATGGGTTAGGTTAAGGCACAACATGGGTTAGGTTAAGGCACAACATGGGTTAGGTTAAGGCACAACATGGGTTAGGTTAAGGCACAACATGGGTTAGGTTAAGGCACAACATGGGTTAGGTTAAGGCACAACATGGGTTAGGTTAAGGCACAACATGGGTTAGGTTAAGGCACAACATGGGTTAGGTTAAGGTACAACATGGGTTAGGTTAAGGTACAACATGGGTTAGGTTAAGGTACAACATAGGTTAGGTTAAGGTACAACATAGGTTAGGTTAAGGTACAACATAGGTTAGGTTAAGGTACAACATAGGTTAGGTTAAGGTACAACATAGGTTAGGTTAAGGTACAACATAGGTTAGGTTAAGGTACAACATAGGTTAGGTTAAGGTACAACATAGGTGAGGTTAAGGTACAACATAGGTTAGGTTAAGGTACAACATAGGTTAGGTTAAGGTACAACATAGGTTAGGTTAAGGTACAACATAGGTTAGGTTAAGGTACAACATAGGTTAGGTTAAGGTACAACATAGGTTAGGTTAAGGTACAACATAGGTTAGGTTAAGGTACAACATAGGTTAGGTTAAGGTACAACATAGGTTAGGTTAAGGTACAACATAGGTTAGGTTCGGTTACACGTTGTTGTAAGGAAAGGTGTAGGGGGGGGGGGGGCGGGGGCGGCAGGTTCGTTGATAGTGATTATAGTAAGTGAATGCTTGTGACATGATCAGATTTGTCACGTCAGGATGCACCTTTGGCTTATTAGAGGCGGCGCTCCAATTCTATGCTTGTGTCACACCTGTGTCTTTGAGTCATGTCATTGTTTGTGCGCTGTGACAGGAGGTACTATTGTGATGTTGGGTGCACCGTTGTATAGGACATGTGTGGGTGTTGGTGCCTTATCTGCGCAATGGTGGATGTCGAAAGGGTGGGATATTCTATTTTCCGCATGGACCTCCTGGTCTGGTTGTGATAGTGTGGATTGTGTAATGTGGCGGAGAGGATGCACTGGATGTTGTTCCATGCTGGTGCTTACGTATTGTATGTGCGCCTGTTAGAAGCAGAGAGTGGTGCGTGATCAGAGTGTCTGGCTGACGTGTGGTTCCCATTGTGGGCAGACTCTTTCAGCATGTATACGGACAGTTGTATATATTTTCTGTAGTTTGATGGCTCTGCATTGATTACTAATCAGCGCCGTGTGTACGGGTAATCTGGTTCCAGTCCAAAATGTTCCATCTGTGTACATTAGTGACAAAGACTCCCCCCATGCAGTGGGGCTCGGTCTGTTATAACTCTTCCGCGTAATATATTTGCGCCACGTTTTTGCGACTGCGAGTGCGAGTGCGAGTGCGAGTGCGAGTGCAACGCGCATGGGGACCGACATGCTGATGGCTCGGTATCGGACGCCGTACAGTGAGCAACGCGATCGCGTCTCTCGCTCGTAAGTGGTACAGGTCGCGGCTCATGTATACGGACAGCGGGAATGTCGCATATTGGAAATAACTCTTCATGAAACGCAAGTTATAGGGGTGGATTGCACTTTACGAGTGCGGGAAACGTCCGCCGTTCATCCGCTGGAGGTGCGAGTTTGGCGGTTGGGGTGGTCCACGAACGGGTGCGGGTAGAGTCATTGCCGGTCCACGGCTTCGTGCGGCAGAGCCACTGGAGAATGGGTGCTATGGTCGACAGAGGCTGCAGGCTTTGTGGGTGGCGTCGAAAGGCGGGCACTGTGGCGCCATCGCTGTCTTAATCGGCTTGGCGTCGCATAGATGGCGGTATCGTCGTTGGAGGAGGTCATGTTGCGGGAGACCTACAGATGGCGGTATGTTTTGTGGTGCGGACGTAGTGTTGTCAGATGCGCATAGATGGCGGTATTGCATGTGGTGTCGCCCTATTTGCATAGATGGCGATACTGTTTTGCCGGCATGGGTG
>NW_025729236.1:682500-685000 GCF_021461385.2 Schistocerca piceifrons
CGAGCTCGCTGCTCCACGGCGGGACGCCGGCTCTTCGCCCCGACCGATCTCAAGTGCCTCCATGAATTGGCGGACAAGCTGCTTGTGGGCAGCTTGCCGCCGTCGGCACTTGATTGCTTCAAGCGTTCGGTCGGGGAACATCCTGGTAAGTTCTTGATTTACAAAGAAGAACCGGGCGTCCCTCTCAAGGAACAGTTCGGCCTCTGCCTTGGCGAGCGACAGGACTTCTTCCTCCGTCCACCTCGCGCGATGCCTCTCCGTCACGATCTCAGCGTTGGCGGCCGCAGGGTGTTGGCGGCGGCGATGGACCCCGAGACCGTTCTTCGTGGTAAAAGTGCGGTGGCACTCACTGCAAGCAAAGGGAGCTACACAAACTATCGCATTTTCGTTACGGCCGGTTGGCCGGATAGGTGCTGGGGTAGCTGGGGTGGCACCTTCAGCGGAAGGGCCACCATCTCTTGTTTCTTGTCGGCTGCCCCCAACTATAAAGGGATAATGCGAGGGGGGGCTGGTAACCCCCCCAAGCCCCTGGTGCGGTCTTCCACTCTGCGAAAATCAGCGGGCCCACGAGAAGGGGAGAAGACCGCAGGAGAGGAGAGGCTAAGAGGGCTAGGCCCATGTATTGCGCATCACTCTCCCTGTAACTATAACCCAAGGAAGGCACCTCGCAGCAGCAGCACGACTACATCAAGACCGCACTTCGAAAAGCCAAGTCCGGATGCAGCCACACCGCCGCCACTTGGCCACCTTAAGAGAGTCATAGTTACTCCCGCCGTTTACCCGCGCTTGCTTGAATTTCTTCACGTTGACATTCAGAGCACTGGGCAGAAATCACATTGCGTCAACACCCGCTAGGGCCATCGCAATGCTTTGTTTTAATTAGACAGTCGGATTCCCCCAGTCCGTGCCAGTTCTGAGTTGATCGTTGAATGGCGGCCGAAGAGAATCCGCGCACCCGCGCGCCCCCGGAGGAGCACGCTAAGGCGGACGCGGCCTCGCAGCAAGGAAGATCCGTGGGAGGCCAAGGCACGGGACCGAGCTCGGATCCTGCACGCAGGTTGAAGCACCGGGGCGCGAACGCCGCGCAGGCGCGCGCATCCTGCACCGCCGGCCAGCACGAGGCCGACCAACGGCGAGAGCAGACCACGCCCGCGCTAAACGCCCGCACTTACCGGCACCCCTACGGCACTCACCTCGCCCAGGCCCGGCACGTTAGCGCTGACCCACTTCCCGACCAAGCCCGACACGCCCCGATCCTCAGAGCCAATCCTTATCCCGAAGTTACGGATCCAATTTGCCGACTTCCCTTACCTACATTATTCTATCGACTAGAGGCTCTTCACCTTGGAGACCTGCTGCGGATATGGGTACGAACCGGCGCGACACCTCCACGTGGCCCTCTCCCGGATTTTCAAGGTCCGAGGGGAAGATCGGGACACCGCCGCAACTGCGGTGCTCTTCGCGTTCCAAACCCTATCTCCCTGCTAGAGGATTCCAGGGAACTCGAACGCTCATGCAGAAAAGAAAACTCTTCCCCGATCTCCCGACGGCGTCTCCGGGTCCTTTTGGGTTACCCCGACGAGCATCTCTAAAAGAGGGGCCCGACTTGTATCGGTTCCGCTGCCGGGTTCCGGAATAGGAACCGGATTCCCTTTCGCCCAACGGGGGCCAGCACAAAGCGCATCATGCTATGACGGCCCCCATCAACATCGGATTTCTCCTAGGGCTTAGGATCGACTGACTCGTGTGCAACGGCTGTTCACACGAAACCCTTCTCCGCGTCAGCCCTCCAGGGCCTCGCTGGAGTATTTGCTACTACCACCAAGATCTGCACCGACGGCGGCTCCAGGCAGGCTCACGCCCAGACCCTTCTGCGCCCACCGCCGCGACCCTCCTACTCGTCAGGGCTTCGCGGCCGGCCGCAAGGACCGGCCATGACTGCCAGACTGACGGCCGAGTATAGGCACGACGCTTCAGCGCCATCCATTTTCAGGGCTAGTTGCTTCGGCAGGTGAGTTGTTACACACTCCTTAGCGGATTCCGACTTCCATGGCCACCGTCCTGCTGTCTTAAGCAACCAACGCCTTTCATGGTTTCCCATGAGCGTCGATTCGGGCGCCTTAACTCGGCGTTTGGTTCATCCCACAGCGCCAGTTCTGCTTACCAAAAGTGGCCCACTTGGCACTCCGATCCGAGTCGTTTGCTCGCGGCTTCAGCATATCAAGCAAGCCGGAGATCTCACCCATTTAAAGTTTGAGAATAGGTTGAGGTCGTTTCGGCCCCAAGGCCTCTAATCATTCGCTTTACCGGATGAGACTCGTACGAGCACCAGCTATCCTGAGGGAAACTTCGGAGGGAACCAGCTACTAGATGGTTCGATTAGTCTTTCGCCCCTATACCCAGCTCCGACGATCGATTTGCACGTCAGAATCGCTACGGACCTCCATCAGGGTTTCCCCTGACTTCGTCCTGGCCAGGCATAGTTCACCATCTTTCGGGT
>NW_025729236.1:687500-692500 GCF_021461385.2 Schistocerca piceifrons
AAGTTTCAGCTTTGCAACCATACTTCCCCCGGAACCCAAAAGCTTTGGTTTCCCGGAGGCTGCCCGCCGAGTCATCGGAGGAACTGCGGCGGATCGCTGGCTGGCATCGTTTATGGTTAGAACTAGGGCGGTATCTGATCGCCTTCGAACCTCTAACTTTCGTTCTTGATTAATGAAAACATACTTGGCAAATGCTTTCGCTTCTGTTCGTCTTGCGACGATCCAAGAATTTCACCTCTAACGTCGCAATACGAATGCCCCCGCCTGTCCCTATTAATCATTACCTCGGGTTCCGAAAACCAACAAAATAGAACCGAGGTCCTATTCCATTATTCCATGCACACAGTATTCAGGCGGGCTTGCCTGCTTTAAGCACTCTAATTTGTTCAAAGTAAACGTGCCGGCCCACCGAGACACTCAATAAAGAGCACCCTGGTAGGATTTCAACGGGGTCCGCCTCGGGACGCACGAGCACGCACGAGGCGGTCGCACGCCTTCGGCTCGCCCCACCGGCAGGACGTCCCACGATACATGCCAGTTAAACACCGACGGGCGGTGAACCAACAGCGTGGGACACAAATCCAACTACGAGCTTTTTAACCGCAACAACTTTAATATACGCTATTGGAGCTGGAATTACCGCGGCTGCTGGCACCAGACTTGCCCTCCAATAGATACTCGTTAAAGGATTTAAAGTGTACTCATTCCGATTACGGGGCCTCGGATGAGTCCCGTATCGTTATTTTTCGTCACTACCTCCCCGTGCCGGGAGTGGGTAATTTGCGCGCCTGCTGCCTTCCTTGGATGTGGTAGCCGTTTCTCAGGCTCCCTCTCCGGAATCGAACCCTGATTCCCCGTTACCCGTTACAACCATGGTAGGCGCAGAACCTACCATCGACAGTTGATAAGGCAGACATTTGAAAGATGCGTCGCCGGTACGAGGACCGTGCGATCAGCCCAAAGTTATTCAGAGTCACCAAGGCAAACGGACCGGACGAGCCGACCAATTGGTTTTGATCTAATAAAAGCGTCCCTTCCATCTCTGGTCGGGACTCTGTTTGCATGTATTAGCTCTAGAATTACCACAGTTATCCAAGTAACGTGGGTACGATCTAAGGAACCATAACTGATTTAATGAACCATTCGCGGTTTCACCTTAATGCGGCTTGTACTGAGACATGCATGGCTTAATCTTTGAGACAAGCATATGACTACTGGCAGGATCAACCAGGGAGCTGCGTCAACTAGAGCTGAGCAGCCGGCCGCCCGGGAGTGTGTCCCGGGGGCCCGCGCGAACACGCAAGCGTCCGCTCAATCATTCTGCAAACAGGAGGAGGCTGAGCTCCCCTGCACAATACACCTCGAAACCCTCTCAGGTCCCGGCGGCGCGCAGCGCCGTCCCAAGTACTTGGTCGGGTTCGAGAGAGGCGCAATCGCCCGGAGTTAGGCGAGTAGACGCTTTCGGTGCGACCACCCGTGCTCCCAACTGAGCTTGCCGCTGCCGACAGAGGCCCGGGAGCGTGCTGTCGTGGCATTGCCGGCGGGAGACAACACGCGCCACCTACGGTGACCGGCAGCTCCAACGCCAGCGCCACAGAAGGACAAAAGCCCCACTTGGGTGCCGAAGCGAACTCTCCCAGCACAGCGCACGCGCCAACACATCCGCACAGCTGCGATACAAACCACCAGCGAGAACCGCTGGGGCGACCGAGCAGCAGACGGCGTCGCGGCGCCGAGCGCCGGGCGGCGGCGCATCCTCAACGCACACAGTCCTCAATCGGACCAGCACACTGAAGATGTCCACCGCGCTTCGCACCGGGCCCGCGAGGACCTACTTTGGCCGCACGGCGCCGCGCGCAGGGTGCGCCGGCGCGCAGCTGCGACGCCTGCCGCGTCCGTCGGCCGGCGCGCCTGCCACTGGCCGCCCCCACCAGCCGGCTGTAGCGCGTGCGCCCACGCACCGCGCGGCCAGCACGCCGGGAGGCGCCCCCTCACCGGCCGGGGACGGTCCCACCCAGCCACCGCCGCGTATCGCTTCACACCCAGATGCCGTTCAGTTTCGTCGGCATGGTGGGTATCGCTGGAACAACCGGTTAGTACCTCAACCTACCGTCGCCATCACCGATTCACCCCTAGCGAGAACAACCGCACCACAACGGGTTACCATTTGTTCATTTGCGTAACTTCACCAGAAAACGTATGCGTCCATCGCCATTTGCAACTTCCACGATTATTGCATGCCTGTGTCAGGTGTCACACCACACTACGTCTGCCCACATACACGCAACAAAATGTGCACGCCTAGACAATACGTGGAAGGTGGCCCCCGTACGTATGCGATGTCCATTGCTCGAACGACTGTCAACCGGCCTCTGTAGCATGTCGCAGATATGGAACGCGGTGCACCATGCTATCACGGTGTGTGAGGAGAGACGACTAGGTCCGAATACATCAACAGACAGCTCATGCTGATCGCCATCCACGCCGTCCGTTCCTCCCACACGTCTCTATGGCGTACCACACTGCAATCCAGCTGTCATAGGGAGACGACACGTAGCTGCGTGCACAATATTTGCACTGTATGGTCCGCCGTTTTTGGGCGCAGTCGTTGTACGGTCACACATGTGCCACGATGTATCATTCAGTACATAAGGACGAATGTGCAGTACAGATTGTGGTTTACGCGTACGACATCAGCGGACAGTTGACACAGGCCGCACCACAACGTAGCCTGAGTACGTCGCATGCGAAGGGCATTGAACATGCAAACTTCTCACCAACCAGCTTGCGAAGGCAGGGGGCAAGGTGGGGACGTGGGGAGGTGTGGGGGGGGGGGGGGCGCGGCATGTACGTCCTGCTGCCATCCACATTACAGTGTACAGCAGGAGCATGTGGAAAGTCAGCAAGACTTGCAAGGTGTTTAACATGAAGCGATACACAGGGGAGCGGGCAGTGCGAGTAGCGAACTATATTGCGAGGGTTGCGGGTGGGCAACACTACACTAATTGAACGAGTCGTATAACAATTACAGAGCAGGTTTAGGCGACAACGTGGGTTACGTTAGCGGACAACGTGGGTTACGTTAGCGGACAACGTGGGTTACGTTAGCGGACAACGTGGGTTACGTTAGCGGACAACGTGGGTTACGTTAGCGGACAACGTGGGTTACGTTAGCGGACAACGTTTGTTACGTTAGCGGACAACGTGGGTTACGTTAAGGCACAACATGGGTTAGGTTAAGGCACAACATGGGTTAGGTTAAGGCACAACATGGGTTAGGTTAAGGCACAACATGGGTTAGGTTAAGGCACAACATGGGTTAGGTTAAGGCACAACATGGGTTAGGTTAAGGCACAACATGGGTTAGGTTAAGGCACAACATGGGTTAGGTTAAGGCACAACATGGGTTAGGTTAAGGCACAACATGGGTTAGGTTAAGGTACAACATGGGTTAGGTTAAGGTACAACATGGGTTAGGTTAAGGTACAACATAGGTTAGGTTAAGGTACAACATAGGTTAGGTTAAGGTACAACATAGGTTAGGTTAAGGTACAACATAGGTTAGGTTAAGGTACAACATAGGTTAGGTTAAGGTACAACATAGGTTAGGTTAAGGTACAACATAGGTTAGGTTAAGGTACAACATAGGTGAGGTTAAGGTACAACATAGGTTAGGTTAAGGTACAACATAGGTTAGGTTAAGGTACAACATAGGTTAGGTTAAGGTACAACATAGGTTAGGTTAAGGTACAACGTAGGTTAGGTTAAGGTACAACATAGGTTAGGTTAAGGTACAACATAGGTTAGGTTAAGGTACAACATAGGTTAGGTTAAGGTACAACATAGGTTAGGTTAAGGTACAACATAGGTTAGGTTCGGTTACACGTTGTTGTAAGGAAAGGTGTAGGGGGGGGGGGGGGCGGGGGCGGCAGGTTCGTTGATAGTGATTATAGTAAGTGAATGCTTGTGACATGATCAGATTTGTCACGTCAGGATGCACCTTTGGCTTATTAGAGGCGGCGCTCCAATTCTATGCTTGTGTCACACCTGTGTCTTTGAGTCATGTCATTGTTTGTGCGCTGTGACAGGAGGTACTATTGTGATGTTGGGTGCACCGTTGTATAGGACATGTGTGGGTGTTGGTGCCTTATCTGCGCAATGGTGGATGTCGAAAGGGTGGGATATTCTATTTTCCGCATGGACCTCCTGGTCTGGTTGTGATAGTGTGGATTGTGTAATGTGGCGGAGAGGATGCACTGGATGTTGTTCCATGCTGGTGCTTACGTATTGTATGTGCGCCTGTTAGAAGCAGAGAGTGGTGCGTGATCAGAGTGTCTGGCTGACGTGTGGTTCCCATTGTGGGCAGACTCTTTCAGCATGTATACGGACAGTTGTATATATTTTCTGTAGTTTGATGGCTCTGCATTGATTACTAATCAGCGCCGTGTGTACGGGTAATCTGGTTCCAGTCCAAAATGTTCCATCTGTGTACATTAGTGACAAAGACTCCCCCCATGCAGTGGGGCTCGGTCTGTTATAACTCTTCCGCGTAATATATTTGCGCCACGTTTTTGCGACTGCGAGTGCGAGTGCGAGTGCGAGTGCAACGCGCATGGGGACCGACATGCTGATGGCTCGGTATCGGACGCCGTACAGTGAGCAACGCGATCGCGTCTCTCGCTCGTAAGTGGTACAGGTCGCGGCTCATGTATACGGACAGCGGGAATGTCGCATATTGGAAATAACTCTTCATGAAACGCAAGTTATAGGGGTGGATTGCACTTTACGAGTGCGGGAAACGTCCGCCGTTCATCCGCTGGAGGTGCGAGTTTGGCGGTTGGGGTGGTCCACGAACGGGTGCGGGTAGAGTCATTGCCGGTCCACGGCTTCGTGCGGCAGAGCCACTGGAGAATGGGTGCTATGGTCGACAGAGGCTGCAGGCTTTGTGGGTGGCGTCGAAAGGCGGGCACTGTGGCGCCATCGCTGTCTTAATCGGCTTG
>NW_025729236.1:700000-702500 GCF_021461385.2 Schistocerca piceifrons
AGCTCTAGAATTACCACAGTTATCCAAGTAACGTGGGTACGATCTAAGGAACCATAACTGATTTAATGAGCCATTCGCGGTTTCACCTTAATGCGGCTTGTACTGAGACATGCATGGCTTAATCTTTGAGACAAGCATATGACTACTGGCAGGATCAACCAGGGAGCTGCGTCAACTAGAGCTGAGCAGCCGGCCGCCCGGGAGTGTGTCCCGGGGGCCCGCGCGAACACGCAAGCGTCCGCTCAATCATTCTGCAAACAGGAGGAGGCTGAGCTCCCCTGCACAATACACCTCGAAACCCTCTCAGGTCCCGGCGGCGCGCAGCGCCGTCCCAAGTACTTGGTCGGGTTCGAGAGAGGCGCAATCGCCCGGAGTTAGGCGAGTAGACGCTTTCGGTGCGACCACCCGTGCTCCCAACTGAGCTTGCCGCTGCCGACAGAGGCCCGGGAGCGTGCTGTCGTGGCATTGCCGGCGGGAGACAACACGCGCCACCTACGGTGACCGGCAGCTCCAACGCCAGCGCCACAGAAGGACAAAAGCCCCACTTGGGTGCCGAAGCGAACTCTCCCAGCACAGCGCACGCGCCAACACATCCGCACAGCTGCGATACAAACCACCAGCGAGAACCGCTGGGGCGACCGAGCAGCAGACGGCGTCGCGGCGCCGAGCGCCGGGCGGCGGCGCATCCTCAACGCACACAGTCCTCAATCGGACCAGCACACTGAAGATGTCCACCGCGCTTCGCACCGGGCCCGCGAGGACCTACTTTGGCCGCACGGCGCCGCGCGCAGGGTGCGCCGGCGCGCAGCTGCGACGCCTGCCGCGTCCGTCGGCCGGCGCGCCTGCCACTGGCCGCCCCCACCAGCCGGCTGTAGCGCGTGCGCCCACGCACCGCGCGGCCAGCACGCCGGGAGGCGCCCCCTCACCGGCCGGGGACGGTCCCACCCAGCCACCGCCGCGTATCGCTTCACACCCAGATGCCGTTCAGTTTCGTCGGCATGGTGGGTATCGCTGGAACAACCGGTTAGTACCTCAACCTACCGTCGCCATCACCGATTCACCCCTAGCGAGAACAACCGCACCACAACGGGTTACCATTTGTTCATTTGCGTAACTTCACCAGAAAACGTATGCGTCCATCGCCATTTGCAACTTCCACGATTATTGCATGCCTGTGTCAGGTGTCACACCACACTACGTCTGCCCACATACACGCAACAAAATGTGCACGCCTAGACAATACGTGGAAGGTGGCCCCCGTACGTATGCGATGTCCATTGCTCGAACGACTGTCAACCGGCCTCTGTAGCATGTCGCAGATATGGAACGCGGTGCACCATGCTATCACGGTGTGTGAGGAGAGACGACTAGGTCCGAATACATCAACAGACAGCTCATGCTGATCGCCATCCACGGCGTCCGTTCCTCCCACACGTCTCTATGGCGTACCACACTGCAATCCAGCTGTCATAGGGAGACGACACGTAGCTGCGTGCACAATATTTGCACTGTATGGTCCGCCGTTTTTGGGCGCAGTCGTTGTACGGTCACACATGTGCCACGATGTATCATTCAGTACATAAGGACGAATGTGCAGTACAGATTGTGGTTTACGCGTACGACATCAGCGGACAGTTGACACAGGCCGCACCACAACGTAGCCTGAGTACGTCGCATGCGAAGGGCATTGAACATGCAAACTTCTCACCAACCAGCTTGCGAAGGCAGGGGGCAAGGTGGGGACGTGGGGAGGTGTGGGGGGGGGGGGGGGGCGCGGCATGTACGTCCTGCTGCCATCCACATTACAGTGTACAGCAGGAGCATGTGGAAAGTCAGCAAGACTTGCAAGGTGTTTAACATGAAGCGATACACAGGGGAGCGGGCAGTGCGAGTAGCGAACTATATTGCGAGGGTTGCGGGTGGGCAACACTACACTAATTGAACGAGTCGTATAACAATTACAGAGCAGGTTTAGGCGACAACGTGGGTTACGTTAGCGGACAACATGGGTTACGTTAGCGGACAACGTGGGTTACGTTAGCGGACAACGTGGGTTACGTTAGCGGACAACGTGGGTTACGTTAGCGGACAACGTGGGTTACGTTAGCGGACAACGTGGGTTACGTTAAGGCACAACATGGGTTAGGTTAAGGCACAACATGGGTTAGGTTAAGGCACAACATGGGTTAGGTTAAGGCACAACATGGGTTAGGTTAAGGCACAACATGGGTTAGGTTAAGGCACAACATGGGTTAGGTTAAGGCACAACATGGGTTAGGTTAAGGCACAACATGGGTTAGGTTAAGGCACAACATGGGTTAGGTTAAGGCACAACATGGGTTAGGTTAAGGCACAACATGGGTTAGGTTAAGGCACAACATGGGTTAGGTTAAGGCACAACATGGGTTAGGTTAAGGCACAACATGGGTTAGGTTAAGGTACAACATGGGTTAGGTTAAGGTACAACATGGGTTAGGTTAAGGTACAACATAGGTTAGGT
>NW_025729236.1:710000-715000 GCF_021461385.2 Schistocerca piceifrons
ACCCCGACCTTTCGGCCTAGGAAGACACGCTGATTCCTTCAGTGTAGCGCGCGTGCGGCCCAGAACATCTAAGGGCATCACAGACCTGTTATTGCTCAATCTCGTGCGGCTAGAAGCCGCCTGTCCCTCTAAGAAGAAAAGTAATCGCTGACAGCACGAAGGATGTCACGCGACTAGTTAGCAGGCTAGAGTCTCGTTCGTTATCGGAATTAACCAGACAAATCGCTCCACCAACTAAGAACGGCCATGCACCACCACCCACCGAATCAAGAAAGAGCTATCAATCTGTCAATCCTTCCGGTGTCCGGGCCTGGTGAGGTTTCCCGTGTTGAGTCAAATTAAGCCGCAGGCTCCACTCCTGGTGGTGCCCTTCCGTCAATTCCTTTAAGTTTCAGCTTTGCAACCATACTTCCCCCGGAACCCAAAAGCTTTGGTTTCCCGGAGGCTGCCCGCCGAGTCATCGGAGGAACTGCGGCGGATCGCTGGCTGGCATCGTTTATGGTTAGAACTAGGGCGGTATCTGATCGCCTTCGAACCTCTAACTTTCGTTCTTGATTAATGAAAACATACTTGGCAAATGCTTTCGCTTCTGTTCGTCTTGCGACGATCCAAGAATTTCACCTCTAACGTCGCAATACGAATGCCCCCGCCTGTCCCTATTAATCATTACCTCGGGTTCCGAAAACCAACAAAATAGAACCGAGGTCCTATTCCATTATTCCATGCACACAGTATTCAGGCGGGCTTGCCTGCTTTAAGCACTCTAATTTGTTCAAAGTAAACGTGCCGGCCCACCGAGACACTCAATAAAGAGCACCCTGGTAGGATTTCAACGGGGTCCGCCTCGGGACGCACGAGCACGCACGAGGCGGTCGCACGCCTTCGGCTCGCCCCACCGGCAGGACGTCCCACGATACATGCCAGTTAAACACCGACGGGCGGTGAACCAACAGCGTGGGACACAAATCCAACTACGAGCTTTTTAACCGCAACAACTTTAATATACGCTATTGGAGCTGGAATTACCGCGGCTGCTGGCACCAGACTTGCCCTCCAATAGATACTCGTTAAAGGATTTAAAGTGTACTCATTCCGATTACGGGGCCTCGGATGAGTCCCGTATCGTTATTTTTCGTCACTACCTCCCCGTGCCGGGAGTGGGTAATTTGCGCGCCTGCTGCCTTCCTTGGATGTGGTAGCCGTTTCTCAGGCTCCCTCTCCGGAATCGAACCCTGATTCCCCGTTACCCGTTACAACCATGGTAGGCGCAGAACCTACCATCGACAGTTGATAAGGCAGACATTTGAAAGATGCGTCGCCGGTACGAGGACCGTGCGATCAGCCCAAAGTTATTCAGAGTCACCAAGGCAAACGGACCGGACGAGCCGACCGATTGGTTTTGATCTAATAAAAGCGTCCCTTCCATCTCTGGTCGGGACTCTGTTTGCATGTATTAGCTCTAGAATTACCACAGTTATCCAAGTAACGTGGGTACGATCTAAGGAACCATAACTGATTTAATGAGCCATTCGCGGTTTCACCTTAATGCGGCTTGTACTGAGACATGCATGGCTTAATCTTTGAGACAAGCATATGACTACTGGCAGGATCAACCAGGGAGCTGCGTCAACTAGAGCTGAGCAGCCGGCCGCCCGGGAGTGTGTCCCGGGGGCCCGCGCGAACACGCAAGCGTCCGCTCAATCATTCTGCAAACAGGAGGAGGCTGAGCTCCCCTGCACAATACACCTCGAAACCCTCTCAGGTCCCGGCGGCGCGAAGCGCCGTCCCAAGTACTTGGTCGGGTTCGAGAGAGGCGCAATCGCCCGGAGTTAGGCGAGTAGACGCTTTCGGTGCGACCACCCGTGCTCCCAACTGAGCTTGCCGCTGCCGACAGAGGCCCGGGAGCGTGCTGTCGTGGCATTGCCGGCGGGAGACAACACGCGCCACCTACGGTGACCGGCAGCTCCAACGCCAGCGCCACAGAAGGACAAAAGCCCCACTTGGGTGCCGAAGCGAACTCTCCCAGCACAGCGCACGCGCCAACACATCCGCACAGCTGCGATACAAACCACCAGCGAGAACCGCTGGGGCGACCGAGCAGCAGACGGCGTCGCGGCGCCGAGCGCCGGGCGGCGGCGCATCCTCAACGCACACAGTCCTCAATCGGACCAGCACACTGAAGATGTCCACCGCGCTTCGCACCGGGCCCGCGAGGACCTACTTTGGCCGCACGGCGCCGCGCGCAGGGTGCGCCGGCGCGCAGCTGCGACGCCTGCCGCGTCCGTCGGCCGGCGCGCCTGCCACTGGCCGCCCCCACCAGCCGGCTGTAGCGCGTGCGCCCACGCACCGCGCGGCCAGCACGCCGGGAGGCGCCCCCTCACCGGCCGGGGACGGTCCCACCCAGCCACCGCCGCGTATCGCTTCACACCCAGATGCCGTTCAGTTTCGTCGGCATGGTGGGTATCGCTGGAACAACCGGTTAGTACCTCAACCTACCGTCGCCATCACCGATTCACCCCTAGCGAGAACAACCGCACCACAACGGGTTACCATTTGTTCATTTGCGTAACTTCACCAGAAAACGTATGCGTCCATCGCCATTTGCAACTTCCACGATTATTGCATGCCTGTGTCAGGTGTCACACCACACTACGTCTGCCCACATACACGCAACAAAATGTGCACGCCTAGACAATACGTGGAAGGTGGCCCCCGTACGTATGCGATGTCCATTGCTCGAACGACTGTCAACCGGCCTCTGTAGCAGGTCGCAGATATGGAACGCGGTGCACCATGCTATCACGGTGTGTGAGGAGAGACGACTAGGTCCGAATACATCAACAGACAGCTCATGCTGATCGCCATCCACGGCGTCCGTTCCTCCCACACGTCTCTATGGCGTACCACACTGCAATCCAGCTGTCATAGGGAGACGACACGTAGCTGCGTGCACAATATTTGCACTGTATGGTCCGCCGTTTTTGGGCGCAGTCGTTGTACGGTCACACATGTGCCACGATGTATCATTCAGTACATAAGGACGAATGTGCAGTACAGATTGTGGTTTACGCGTACGACATCAGCGGACAGTTGACACAGGCCGCACCACAACGTAGCCTGAGTACGTCGCATGCGAAGGGCATTGAACATGCAAACTTCTCACCAACCAGCTTGCGAAGGCAGGGGGCAAGGTGGGGACGTGGGGAGGTGTGGGGGGGGGGGGGGGCGCGGCATGTACGTCCTGCTGCCATCCACATTACAGTGTACAGCAGGAGCATGTGGAAAGTCAGCAAGACTTGCAAGGTGTTTAACATGAAGCGATACACAGGGGAGCGGGCAGTGCGAGTAGCGAACTATATTGCGAGGGTTGCGGGTGGGCAACACTACACTAATTGAACGAGTCGTATAACAATTACAGAGCAGGTTTAGGCGACAACGTGGGTTACGTTAGCGGACAACGTGGGTTACGTTAGCGGACAACGTGGGTTACGTTAGCGGACAACGTGGGTTACGTTAGCGGACAACGTGGGTTACGTTAGCGGACAACGTGGGTTACGTTAGCGGACAACGTGGGTTACGTTAGCGGACAACGTGGGTTACGTTAAGGCACAACGTGGGTTAGGTTAAGGCACAACGTGGGTTAGGTTAAGGCACAACGTGGGTTAGGTTAAGGCACAACATGGGTTAGGTTAAGGCACAACATGGGTTAGGTTAAGGCACAACATGGGTTAGGTTAAGGCACAACATGGGTTAGGTTAAGGCACAACATGGGTTAGGTTAAGGCACAACATGGGTTAGGTTAAGGCACAACATGGGTTAGGTTAAGGCACAACATGGGTTAGGTTAAGGCACAACATGGGTTAGGTTAAGGCACAACATGGGTTAGGTTAAGGCACAACATGGGTTAGGTTAAGGCACAACATGGGTTAGGTTAAGGCACAACATGGGTTAGGTTAAGGTACAACATGGGTTAGGTTAAGGTACAACATGGGTTAGGTTAAGGTACAACATGGGTTAGGTTAAGGTACAACATGGGTTAGGTTAAGGTACAACATGGGTTAGGTTAAGGTACAACATAGGTTAGGTTAAGGTACAACATAGGTTAGGTTAAGGTACAACATAGGTTAGGTTAAGGTACAACATAGGTTAGGTTAAGGTACAACATAGGTGAGGTTAAGGTACAACATAGGTTAGGTTAAGGTACAACATAGGTTAGGTTAAGGTACAACATAGGTTAGGTTAAGGTACAACATAGGTTAGGTTAAGGTACAACATAGGTTAGGTTAAGGTACAACATAGGTTAGGTTAAGGTACAACATAGGTTAGGTTAAGGTACAACATAGGTTAGGTTAAGGTACAACATAGGTTAGGTTAAGGTACAACATAGGTTAGGTTCGGTTACACGTTGTTGTAAGGAAAGGTGTAGGGGGGGGGGGCGGGGGCGGCAGGTTCGTTGATAGTGATTATAGTAAGTGAATGCTTGTGACATGATCAGATTTGTCACGTCAGGATGCACCTTTGGCTTATTAGAGGCGGCGCTCCAATTCTATGCTTGTGTCACACCTGTGTCTTTGAGTCATGTCATTGTTTGTGCGCTGTGACAGGAGGTACTATTGTGATGTTGGGTGCACCGTTGTATAGGACATGTGTGGGTGTTGGTGCCTTATCTGCGCAATGGTGGATGTCGAAAGGGTGGGATATTCTATTTTCCGCATGGACCTCCTGGTCTGGTTGTGATAGTGTGGATTGTGTAATGTGGCGGAGAGGATGCACTGGATGTTGTTCCATGCTGGTGCTTACGTATTGTATGTGCGCCTGTTAGAAGCAGAGAGTGGTGCGTGATCAGAGTGTCTGGCTGACGTGTGGTTCCCATTGTGGGCAGACTCTTTCAGCATGTATACGGACAGTTGTATATATTTTCTGTAGTTTGATGGCTCTGCATTGATTACTAATCAGCGCCGTGTGTACGGGTAATCTGGTTCCAGTCCAAAATGTTCCAT
>NW_025729236.1:722500-725000 GCF_021461385.2 Schistocerca piceifrons
ACCGACGGGCGGTGAACCAACAGCGTGGGACACAAATCCAACTACGAGCTTTTTAACCGCAACAACTTTAATATACGCTATTGGAGCTGGAATTACCGCGGCTGCTGGCACCAGACTTGCCCTCCAATAGATACTCGTTAAAGGATTTAAAGTGTACTCATTCCGATTACGGGGCCTCGGATGAGTCCCGTATCGTTATTTTTCGTCACTACCTCCCCGTGCCGGGAGTGGGTAATTTGCGCGCCTGCTGCCTTCCTTGGATGTGGTAGCCGTTTCTCAGGCTCCCTCTCCGGAATCGAACCCTGATTCCCCGTTACCCGTTACAACCATGGTAGGCGCAGAACCTACCATCGACAGTTGATAAGGCAGACATTTGAAAGATGCGTCGCCGGTACGAGGACCGTGCGATCAGCCCAAAGTTATTCAGAGTCACCAAGGCAAACGGACCGGACGAGCCGACCGATT
Source organism: Schistocerca piceifrons (assembly GCF_021461385.2). NCBI lineage: Eukaryota > Metazoa > Arthropoda > Insecta > Orthoptera > Acrididae > Schistocerca > Schistocerca piceifrons. Next base: position 722,966 of record NW_025729236.1, read on the forward strand.
GGTTTTGATCTAATAAAAGCGTCCCTTCCATCTCTGGTCGGGACTCTGTTTGCATGTATTAGCTCTAGAATTACCACAGTTATCCAAGTAACGTGGGTACGATCTAAGGAACCATAACTGATTTAATGAGCCATTCGCGGTTTCACCTTAATGCGGCTTGTACTGAGACATGCATGGCTTAATCTTTGAGACAAGCATATGACTACTGGCAGGATCAACCAGGGAGCTGCGTCAACTAGAGCTGAGCAGCCGGCCGCCCGGGAGTGTGTCCCGGGGGCCCGCGCGAACACGCAAGCGTCCGCTCAATCATTCTGCAAACAGGAGGAGGCTGAGCTCCCCTGCACAATACACCTCGAAACCCTCTCAGGTCCCGGCGGCGCGCAGCGCCGTCCCAAGTACTTGGTCGGGTTCGAGAGAGGCGCAATCGCCCGGAGTTAGGCGAGTAGACGCTTTCGGTGCGACCACCCGTGCTCCCAACTGAGCTTGCCGCTGCCGACAGAGGCCCGGGAGCGTGCTGTCGTGGCATTGCCGGCGGGAGACAACACGCGCCACCTACGGTGACCGGCAGCTCCAACGCCAGCGCCACAGAAGGACAAAAGCCCCACTTGGGTGCCGAAGCGAACTCTCCCAGCACAGCGCACGCGCCAACACATCCGCACAGCTGCGATACAAACCACCAGCGAGAACCGCTGGGGCGACCGAGCAGCAGACGGCGTCGCGGCGCCGAGCGCCGGGCGGCGGCGCATCCTCAACGCACACAGTCCTCAATCGGACCAGCACACTGAAGATGTCCACCGCGCTTCGCACCGGGCCCGCGAGGACCTACTTTGGCCGCACGGCGCCGCGCGCAGGGTGCGCCGGCGCGCAGCTGCGACGCCTGCCGCGTCCGTCGGCCGGCGCGCCTGCCACTGGCCGCCCCCACCAGCCGGCTGTAGCGCGTGCGCCCACGCACCGCGCGGCCAGCACGCCGGGAGGCGCCCCCTCACCGGCCGGGGACGGTCCCACCCAGCCACCGCCGCGTATCGCTTCACACCCAGATGCCGTTCAGTTTCGTCGGCATGGTGGGTATCGCTGGAACAACCGGTTAGTACCTCAACCTACCGTCGCCATCACCGATTCACCCCTAGCGAGAACAACCGCACCACAACGGGTTACCATTTGTTCATTTGCGTAACTTCACCAGAAAACGTATGCGTCCATCGCCATTTGCAACTTCCACGATTATTGCATGCCTGTGTCAGGTGTCACACCACACTACGTCTGCCCACATACACGCAACAAAATGTGCACGCCTAGACAATACGTGGAAGGTGGCCCCCGTACGTATGCGATGTCCATTGCTCGAACGACTGTCAACCGGCCTCTGTAGCATGTCGCAGATATGGAACGCGGTGCACCATGCTATCACGGTGTGTGAGGAGAGACGACTAGGTCCGAATACATCAACAGACAGCTCATGCTGATCGCCATCCACGGCGTCCGTTCCTCCCACACGTCTCTATGGCGTACCACACTGCAATCCAGCTGTCATAGGGAGACGACACGTAGCTGCGTGCACAATATTTGCACTGTATGGTCCGCCGTTTTTGGGCGCAGTCGTTGTACGGTCACACATGTGCCACGATGTATCATTCAGTACATAAGGACGAATGTGCAGTACAGATTGTGGTTTACGCGTACGACATCAGCGGACAGTTGACACAGGCCGCACCACAACGTAGCCTGAGTACGTCGCATGCGAAGGGCATTGAACATGCAAACTTCTCACCAACCAGCTTGCGAAGGCAGGGGGCAAGGTGGGGACGTGGGGAGGTGTGGGGGGGGGGGGGGCGCGGCATGTACGTCCTGCTGCCATCCACATTACAGTGTACAGCAGGAGCATGTGGAAAGTCAGCAAGACTTGCAAGGTGTTTAACATGAAGCGATACACAGGGGAGCGGGCAGTGCGAGTAGCGAACTATATTGCGAGGGTTGCGGGTGGGCAACACTACACTAATTGAACGAGTCGTATAACAATTACAGAGCAGGTTTAGGC
>NW_025729236.1:730000-740000 GCF_021461385.2 Schistocerca piceifrons
TCCGCCTCCCGCCCGCGACTGCGCCGTGCCTTCGTGGGGAAGGCGTTGATGCGGGCGCGGAGAGCGTCGATGAAGTTACGCCCAGATAGCAGGCGACTGGTGTCAGCGACCCACTGGTGTTGCCCCTTGACGGCGGCGGAAGATGACAGCGCCGCACCGTCAAAGGCAACGTGCAGGCGCGCGGCCCACATCTCTCCAACCTGCGTCGACGATTTGAGGAGGTGGCCCTCCCACATAAGATGCCGCTCCAGCGCCTCAATCTCACGCTGCACCTCGTCCCGGCCTGCACCGTCGGCGGCTGGCCCAATCCTCTTCAGCGCCAGGAGACGGGACCGGCGAAGTGTTGGCCCCATCCATCGGCATGATGGGATGCCGAGGCCTCCCTGGGCTACAGGAGCGTGGAAGTAGCCCAGGGGAGTGTCCGCCGGAAGGCGGAACCATCTCCTGACGGCGGCACGGATGGTCACATCTGCCGCTTTCAACGCACCCACTCGGGTGCGGCTGAGGGCCAGCCCATGGTACAGGCCAGGCAGAAGTACGGTGGTGAGGGCGTGGAGGCGCTGTTGCGGCTTGAGCGGAGCTCGGGAGATGACGTCCAGCTGCTCCACCAGGTGGCGTCGTGGGTTGAAAACGCAGCGACCCGCGGTGGAGAATTGCAGTCCCAGGTACCGGAAGGTTTCACCCACACGTAGGGCGGGCACGGTGGCGTTGCCCGCTTTGAAGGTAACGTCGGCGTCGACCTTCACCTTCTTGTCGCGCCCAGACGCGACTAAGGCGAGGGTGAAACACTTCCGGGCGTTGATCTGCAGCCCCAGATGGGCGAGGGCTGCGACGGCTGCGTCGATGAGGGACTGCAATCCCCTCGCGGTCGATGCAAAAAGCAGGACGTCATCTGCGAAGGCCGCAGCGTTAACTCTGCGACCAAGGATCCGAGCTCCGATGTGGGAGGGAAGTTGACTCAAAACATAGTCCACCGCAAAATTGAAAAGGAGGGGGGAGAGGGGGTCACCCTGACGCACACCCCTAGCCGGCTGCAGGGGCACGCCCACGTCGGCGCCGCCCGCTATCACTGTCGTGCTACCCTCGTAACACCTTTCGACGTACTCAATAAAGCAATCCGGCAGGCCATGAGCCCTCAGCACGGGGCGGAGGGCAGCATGGTCCACCGAATCGAACGCTTTAGAGACGTCGATCGATGCCACAAAAACAGAGCGACAGGAGCGGACTGCGTCGGTGAGAGCAGTGTCCAAGATGAAGGTGTTTTCCAACATCCCATCCCGGGGGATGAATGCCCGCTGACGTTCGTCCACAGCACATGCACGCATCAGGCGTGACGCGAGAACCTTGTGAAAGGTCCGCGCCAACACCGAGCAGACCGTAATGGGGCGAAAGTCAGCGGGGGATGTTGGTGCAGCCGTTTTGGGGAGAAGTGACGTCCGGGCGCGAAGCAGACGCTCGGGGAGGGCGCGGGCCAGGAGGAAGAGGTTCAAGAGTTTCACCAGGACTTCATGCGGCAGGCGCCGCAGCTCCGCTGGAGTCAGGCCGTCCGGCCCGGCTGCCGATCCCCTGGGCGGCAAGGCAGCAGCGACCTCCTCACGTGTGACCGGCCCCCATAGGCACTCAGGAGCGACAGGCTCCGAGTGCGGGAGAAGGCGGTCACGGATGAAGCCGGCGGTGGAGATCGGCTTCTTCGTGAAGAGGTCCGCCCAGAAGTCCAGCAGACCGGGGATGTCGGGTGGCGGCTGCAGCAGGGTGCCGTCCAGCAAGCCGCGCACGCAACGTGCACGCGACCTACGGAAGGCGTCCTGTGTGCGCGCGTATTCCCAGCGGCGCCGCTTGCGCTTCTGCAGCGGCGGGGCGGCAGGCGGCCGCTTGGATGATTGGCGCGGCCGCTGTGTCCTGGTGATCGACCTCTCCCCCCTGGACCCGACCGACGCAAGGGCATCCGGGAGCATGCCCAGGATGACATCGGGCGGCGTGCCCCGCCCCAGACCAATGACTCGATCCAGGGCAGAGAAACGCTGGGCGGAAGCAGGTAGCCCCGCCAGATGCTCCCAGATGGCGGCGTCAGTCGGCCCCTCCGGCGGCGGCCCGGTGGTGTCGGCCGCGAAGTCCTCGGCTGCGTCGACGGGCGGCGCAGCGGCCTCGCCCGCGTCAGGCAGCGAGCTCGCTGCTCCACGGCGGGACGCCGGCTCTTCGCCCCGACCGATCTCAAGTGCCTCCATGAATTGGCGGACAAGCTGCTTGTGGGCAGCTTGCCGCCGTCGGCACTTGATTGCTTCAAGCGTTCGGTCGGGGAACATCCTGGTAAGTTCTTGATTTACAAAGAAGAACCGGGCGTCCCTCTCAAGGAACAGTTCGGCCTCTGCCTTGGCGAGCGACAGGACTTCTTCCTCCGTCCACCTCGCGCGATGCCTCTCCGTCACGATCTCAGCGTTGGCGGCCGCAGGGTGTTGGCGGCGGCGATGGACCCCGAGACCGTTCTTCGTGGTAAAAGTGCGGTGGCACTCACTGCAAGCAAAGGGAGCTACACAAACTATCGCATTTTCGTTACGGCCGGTTGGCCGGATAGGTGCTGGGGTAGCTGGGGTGGCACCTTCAGCGGAAGGGCCACCATCTCTTGTTTCTTGTCGGCTGCCCCCAACTATAAAGGGATAATGCGAGGGGGGGCTGGTAACCCCCCCAAGCCCCTGGTGCGGTCTTCCACTCTGCGAAAATCAGCGGGCCCACGAGAAGGGGAGAAGACCGCAGGAGAGGAGAGGCTAAGAGGGCTAGGCCCATGTATTGCGCATCACTCTCCCTGTAACTATAACCCAAGGAAGGCACCTCGCAGCAGCAGCACGACTACATCAAGACCGCACTTCGAAAAGCCAAGTCCGGATGCAGCCACACCGCCGCCACTTGGCCACCTTAAGAGAGTCATAGTTACTCCCGCCGTTTACCCGCGCTTGCTTGAATTTCTTCAAGTTGACATTCAGAGCACTGGGCAGAAATCACATTGCGTCAACACCCGCTAGGGCCATCGCAATGCTTTGTTTTAATTAGACAGTCGGATTCCCCCAGTCCGTGCCAGTTCTGAGTTGATCGTTGAATGGCGGCCGAAGAGAATCCGCGCACCCGCGCGCCCCCGGAGGAGCACGCTAAGGCGGACGCGGCCTCGCAGCAAGGAAGATCCGTGGGAGGCCAAGGCACGGGACCGAGCTCGGATCCTGCACGCAGGTTGAAGCACCGGGGCGCGAACGCCGCGCAGGCGCGCGCATCCTGCACCGCCGGCCAGCACGAGGCCGACCAACGGCGAGAGCAGACCACGCCCGCGCTAAACGCCCGCACTTACCGGCACCCCTACGGCACTCACCTCGCCCAGGCCCGGCACGTTAGCGCTGACCCACTTCCCGACCAAGCCCGACACGCCCCGATCCTCAGAGCCAATCCTTATCCCGAAGTTACGGATCCAATTTGCCGACTTCCCTTACCTACATTATTCTATCGACTAGAGGCTCTTCACCTTGGAGACCTGCTGCGGATATGGGTACGAACCGGCGCGACACCTCCACGTGGCCCTCTCCCGGATTTTCAAGGTCCGAGGGGAAGATCGGGACACCGCCGCAACTGCGGTGCTCTTCGCGTTCCAAACCCTATCTCCCTGCTAGAGGATTCCAGGGAACTCGAACGCTCATGCAGAAAAGAAAACTCTTCCCCGATCTCCCGACGGCGTCTCCGGGTCCTTTTGGGTTACCCCGACGAGCATCTCTAAAAGAGGGGCCCGACTTGTATCGGTTCCGCTGCCGGGTTCCGGAATAGGAACCGGATTCCCTTTCGCCCAACGGGGGCCAGCACAAAGCGCATCATGCTATGACGGCCCCCATCAACATCGGATTTCTCCTAGGGCTTAGGATCGACTGACTCGTGTGCAACGGCTGTTCACACGAAACCCTTCTCCGCGTCAGCCCTCCAGGGCCTCGCTGGAGTATTTGCTACTACCACCAAGATCTGCACCGACGGCGGCTCCAGGCAGGCTCACGCCCAGACCCTTCTGCGCCCACCGCCGCGACCCTCCTACTCGTCAGGGCTTCGCGGCCGGCCGCAAGGACCGGCCATGACTGCCAGACTGACGGCCGAGTATAGGCACGACGCTTCAGCGCCATCCATTTTCAGGGCTAGTTGCTTCGGCAGGTGAGTTGTTACACACTCCTTAGCGGATTCCGACTTCCATGGCCACCGTCCTGCTGTCTTAAGCAACCAACGCCTTTCATGGTTTCCCATGAGCGTCGATTCGGGCGCCTTAACTCGGCGTTTGGTTCATCCCACAGCGCCAGTTCTGCTTACCAAAAGTGGCCCACTTGGCACTCCGATCCGAGTCGTTTGCTCGCGGCTTCAGCATATCAAGCAAGCCGGAGATCTCACCCATTTAAAGTTTGAGAATAGGTTGAGGTCGTTTCGGCCCCAAGGCCTCTAATCATTCGCTTTACCGGATGAGACTCGTACGAGCACCAGCTATCCTGAGGGAAACTTCGGAGGGAACCAGCTACTAGATGGTTCGATTAGTCTTTCGCCCCTATACCCAGCTCCGACGATCGATTTGCACGTCAGAATCGCTACGGACCTCCATCAGGGTTTCCCCTGACTTCGTCCTGGCCAGGCATAGTTCACCATCTTTCGGGTCCCAACGTGTACGCTCTAGGTGCGCCTCACCTCGCAATGAGGACGAGACGCCCCGGGAGTGCGGAGGCCGCCGCCCCGTGAAGGGCGGGGAAGCCCCATCCTCCCTCGGCCCGCGCAAGGCGAGACCTTCACTTTCATTACGCCTTTAGGTTTCGTACAGCCCAATGACTCGCGCACATGTTAGACTCCTTGGTCCGTGTTTCAAGACGGGTCGTGAAATTGTCCAAAGCTGAAGCGCCGCTGACGGGAGCGATTATTCCGCCCGAGAGCATCCCGAGCCAACAGTGGCGCGGGTCCGGGGCCGGGCCAGGTAGGTCCGTCATCCGGGAAGAACCGCGCGCGCTTGCCGGGAGCCCGAGCGCCCAAAGGGGCGAATCGACTCCTCCAGATATACCGCCGGGCAGCCAGCCAGGACACCGGGGCTCTGCCCAACAGACGCGAACCGAGGCCCGCGGAAGGACAGGCTGCGCACCCGGGCCGTAGGCCGGCACCCAGCGGGTCGCGACGTCCTACTAGGGGAGAAGTGCGGCCCACCGCACACCGGAACGGCCCCACCCCGCGGCGAGTGGAAAGGCAACCGGACACGACCCCGCCGCGGATTGCTCCGCGCGGGCGGCCGGCCCCATCTGCCGAGGGCGGAGGCCAGTGGCCGGATGGGCGTGAATCTCACCCGTTCGACCTTTCGGACTTCTCACGTTTACCCCAGAACGGTTTCACGTACTTTTGAACTCTCTCTTCAAAGTTCTTTTCAACTTTCCCTCACGGTACTTGTTCGCTATCGGTCTCGTGGTCATATTTAGTCTCAGATGGAGTTTACCACCCACTTGGAGCTGCACTCTCAAGCAACCCGACTCGAAGGAGAGGTCCCGCCGACGCTCGCACCGGCCGCTACGGGCCTGGCACCCTCTACGGGCCGTGGCCTCATTCAAGTTGGACTTGGGCTCGGCGCGAGGCGTCGGGGTAGTGGACCCTCCCAAACACCACATGCCACGACAGGCGGCAGCCTGCGGGGTTCGGTGCTGGACTCTTCCCTGTTCGCTCGCCGCTACTGGGGGAATCCTTGTTAGTTTCTTTTCCTCCGCTTAGTAATATGCTTAAATTCAGCGGGTAGTCTCGCCTGCTCTGAGGTCGTTGTACGAGGTGTCGCACGCCACACCGCCAGCCGGCTGTGCACGCTACCGAGAAAGTACCGGTATGCGAACCGCCAGGCGACGGGCGCGCATCGCACGTTTGAGGAGACGCGGCCGGCCCCACAGGCGGCCGCGACACTCCCAGGTCTGCGAAGCGGGGCAAACGCCGCGCGCTTCAGTATACGTAGCCGACCCTCAGCCAGACGTGGCCCGGGAACGGAATCCATGGACCGCAATGTGCGTTCGAAACGTCGATGTTCATGTGTCCTGCAGTTCACATGTCGACGCGCAATTTGCTGCGTTCTTCATCGACCCACGAGCCGAGTGATCCACCGTCCTGGGTGATCTTTTCTCAGTTTCCGCCGTCTCTTTCGAGACGGTCGCATAGGCGGGAGTGAGGCGTGTGGCGGCCCCTGTTCCAGCGTTCTGTGTCCAACGGCCTCACGGCCGACGGGCGTCGTACGGCTCCACACCGGAGCGGACAGGCACTCGGGCGAAAGTCATTCAAAACCGGCGCCAGGCGCCAGGTGCCGCAGGCCAGCCGCTCCAGCGCTTCAGCGCTCGTACCACACAACATTGCCGCTAGTTTTGAGAGGCACGCGTGGTTCCGCACGCGGCGCACGGCTACGGCGAGCCGTACAGGTAGCGTGTTGCGCGACACGACACGCACATCGAAAGACATGCAGTCTAGTCGGTAATGATCCTTCCGCAGGTTCACCTACAGAAACCTTGTTACGACTTTTACTTCCTCTAAATGATCAAGTTTGGTCATCTTTCCGGTAGCATCGGCAACGACAGAGTCAATGCCGCGTACCAGTCCGAAGACCTCACTAAATCATTCAATCGGTAGTAGCGACGGGCGGTGTGTACAAAGGGCAGGGACGTAATCAACGCGAGCTTATGACTCGCGCTTACTGGGAATTCCTCGTTCATGGGGAACAATTGCAAGCCCCAATCCCTAGCACGAAGGAGGTTCTGCGGGTTACCCCGACCTTTCGGCCTAGGAAGACACGCTGATTCCTTCAGTGTAGCGCGCGTGCGGCCCAGAACATCTAAGGGCATCACAGACCTGTTATTGCTCAATCTCGTGCGGCTAGAAGCCGCCTGTCCCTCTAAGAAGAAAAGTAATCGCTGACAGCACGAAGGATGTCACGCGACTAGTTAGCAGGCTAGAGTCTCGTTCGTTATCGGAATTAACCAGACAAATCGCTCCACCAACTAAGAACGGCCATGCACCACCACCCACCGAATCAAGAAAGAGCTATCAATCTGTCAATCCTTCCGGTGTCCGGGCCTGGTGAGGTTTCCCGTGTTGAGTCAAATTAAGCCGCAGGCTCCACTCCTGGTGGTGCCCTTCCGTCAATTCCTTTAAGTTTCAGCTTTGCAACCATACTTCCCCCGGAACCCAAAAGCTTTGGTTTCCCGGAGGCTGCCCGCCGAGTCATCGGAGGAACTGCGGCGGATCGCTGGCTGGCATCGTTTATGGTTAGAACTAGGGCGGTATCTGATCGCCTTCGAACCTCTAACTTTCGTTCTTGATTAATGAAAACATACTTGGCAAATGCTTTCGCTTCTGTTCGTCTTGCGACGATCCAAGAATTTCACCTCTAACGTCGCAATACGAATGCCCCCGCCTGTCCCTATTAATCATTACCTCGGGTTCCGAAAACCAACAAAATAGAACCGAGGTCCTATTCCATTATTCCATGCACACAGTATTCAGGCGGGCTTGCCTGCTTTAAGCACTCTAATTTGTTCAAAGTAAACGTGCCGGCCCACCGAGACACTCAATAAAGAGCACCCTGGTAGGATTTCAACGGGGTCCGCCTCGGGACGCACGAGCACGCACGGGGCGGTCGCACGCCTTCGGCTCGCCCCACCGGCAGGACGTCCCACGATACATGCCAGTTAAACACCGACGGGCGGTGAACCAACAGCGTGGGACACAAATCCAACTACGAGCTTTTTAACCGCAACAACTTTAATATACGCTATTGGAGCTGGAATTACCGCGGCTGCTGGCACCAGACTTGCCCTCCAATAGATACTCGTTAAAGGATTTAAAGTGTACTCATTCCGATTACGGGGCCTCGGATGAGTCCCGTATCGTTATTTTTCGTCACTACCTCCCCGTGCCGGGAGTGGGTAATTTGCGCGCCTGCTGCCTTCCTTGGATGTGGTAGCCGTTTCTCAGGCTCCCTCTCCGGAATCGAACCCTGATTCCCCGTTACCCGTTACAACCATGGTAGGCGCAGAACCTACCATCGACAGTTGATAAGGCAGACATTTGAAAGATGCGTCGCCAGTACGAGGACCGTGCGATCAGCCCAAAGTTATTCAGAGTCACCAAGGCAAACGGACCGGACGAGCCGACCGATTGGTTTTGATCTAATAAAAGCGTCCCTTCCATCTCTGGTCGGGACTCTGTTTGCATGTATTAGCTCTAGAATTACCACAGTTATCCAAGTAACGTGGGTACGATCTAAGGAACCATAACTGATTTAATGAGCCATTCGCGGTTTCACCTTAATGCGGCTTGTACTGAGACATGCATGGCTTAATCTTTGAGACAAGCATATGACTACTGGCAGGATCAACCAGGGAGCTGCGTCAACTAGAGCTGAGCAGCCGGCCGCCCGGGAGTGTGTCCCGGGGGCCCGCGCGAACACGCAAGCGTCCGCTCAATCATTCTGCAAACAGGAGGAGGCTGAGCTCCCCTGCACAATACACCTCGAAACCCTCTCAGGTCCCGGCGGCGCGCAGCGCCGTCCCAAGTACTTGGTCGGGTTCGAGAGAGGCGCAATCGCCCGGAGTTAGGCGAGTAGACGCTTTCGGTGCGACCACCCGTGCTCCCAACTGAGCTTGCCGCTGCCGACAGAGGCCCGGGAGCGTGCTGTCGTGGCATTGCCGGCGGGAGACAACACGCGCCACCTACGGTGACCGGCAGCTCCAACGCCAGCGCCACAGAAGGACAAAAGCCCCACTTGGGTGCCGAAGCGAACTCTCCCAGCACAGCGCACGCGCCAACACATCCGCACAGCTGCGATACAAACCACCAGCGAGAACCGCTGGGGCGACCGAGCAGCAGACGGCGTCGCGGCGCCGAGCGCCGGGCGGCGGCGCATCCTCAACGCACACAGTCCTCAATCGGACCAGCACACTGAAGATGTCCACCGCGCTTCGCACCGGGCCCGCGAGGACCTACTTTGGCCGCACGGCGCCGCGCGCAGGGTGCGCCGGCGCGCAGCTGCGACGCCTGCCGCGTCCGTCGGCCGGCGCGCCTGCCACTGGCCGCCCCCACCAGCCGGCTGTAGCGCGTGCGCCCACGCACCGCGCGGCCAGCACGCCGGGAGGCGCCCCCTCACCGGCCGGGGACGGTCCCACCCAGCCACCGCCGCGTATCGCTTCACACCCAGATGCCGTTCAGTTTCGTCGGCATGGTGGGTATCGCTGGAACAACCGGTTAGTACCTCAACCTACCGTCGCCATCACCGATTCACCCCTAGCGAGAACAACCGCACCACAACGGGTTACCATTTGTTCATTTGCGTAACTTCACCAGAAAACGTATGCGTCCATCGCCATTTGCAACTTCCACGATTATTGCATGCCTGTGTCAGGTGTCACACCACACTACGTCTGCCCACATACACGCAACAAAATGTGCACGCCTAGACAATACGTGGAAGGTGGCCCCCGTACGTATGCGATGTCCATTGCTCGAACGACTGTCAACCGGCCTCTGTAGCATGTCGCAGATATGGAACGCGGTGCACCATGCTATCACGGTGTGTGAGGAGAGACGACTAGGTCCGAATACATCAACAGACAGCTCATGCTGATCGCCATCCACGGCGTCCGTTCCTCCCACACGTCTCTATGGCGTACCACACTGCAATCCAGCTGTCATAGGGAGACGACACGTAGCTGCGTGCACAATATTTGCACTGTATGGTCCGCCGTTTTTGGGCGCAGTCGTTGTACGGTCACACATGTGCCACGATGTATCATTCAGTACATAAGGACGAATGTGCAGTACAGATTGTGGTTTACGCGTACGACATCAGCGGACAGTTGACACAGGCCGCACCACAACGTAGCCTGAGTACGTCGCATGCGAAGGGCATTGAACATGCAAACTTCTCACCAACCAGCTTGCGAAGGCAGGGGGCAAGGTGGGGACGTGGGGAGGTGTGGGGGGGGGGGGG
>NW_025729236.1:745000-750000 GCF_021461385.2 Schistocerca piceifrons
ACATTGAAGCCCCTCTGCGCGAGTCCACGGGCGACATAACGCACTACAGCGTCATGGCGCTTGACCCGGGACCCGTGCGTCCTAAAGCAAGCCTGAAGTACGTGGTTGGCGGTCTCCACGGCCTGGCACCCCGCGCGGCATCTGGTGTCCGCCTCCCGCCCGCGACTGCGCCGTGCCTTCGTAGGGAAGGCGTTGATGCGGGCGCGGAGGGCGTCGATGTATTCACGCCCAGATAGCAGGCGACTGGTGTCGGCGACCCACTGATGTTGGCCACTGACGGCGGCAGAAGATGACAGTGCCGCACCGTCAATGGCGATGTGTAGGCGCGCCGCCCACATTTCCCCAACCTGCGTTGACGATTTGAGGAGGTGGCCCTCCCACATTAGGTGGCGCTCCAGCACCTCGATCTCACGCTGCACCTCATCCATGCCTGCACCGTCGCAGGCTGGCCCTATCTTCTTCAGCGCCAGGAGACGGGACCGACGGAGGGTCGGACCCATCCATCGGCAAGATGGAATGCCGAGGCCCCCCTGGGCAACAGGAGCGTGGAAGTATCCCAGGGGGGTGTCCGCCGGAAGGCGGAACCATCTCCTGACGGCGGCCCGGATGGTAACGTCGGCCGACTTCAGTGCACCCACCCGGGTGCGGCTGAGGGCCAGCCCGTGGTACAGGCCAGGGAGAAGTACATTGGTGAGAGCGTGGAGGCGCTGTTGCGGCTTCAGCGGAGCTCGGGAGATGACGTCAAGCTGCTCCACCAGGTGGCTACGTGGATTGAAGACACAGCGACCCGCCGTGGAAAATTGCAGCCCCAGGTACCGGAAGGTTTCACCCACACGCAGGGCAGGCATGGTGGTATTGCCTGCTGTGAAGGTGACGTTGCTGTCCACCTTCACCTTCTTCTCGCGCCCTGACGCGACTAAGGCGAGGGTGAAACACTTCCGGGCGTTGATCTGCAGCCCCAGGTGGGCGAGGGCTGCGGTAGCTGCGTCGATGAGGGACTGCAAGCCCCTCGGGGTCGCTGCAAACAGCAAGACGTCATCTGCAAAGGCCGCAGCGTTGACTCTGCGACCGAGAATCCGAGCTCCGATGTGGGAGGGCAGGTGGCCTAAAACGTAGTCCACCGCAAAGTTGAACAGGAGGGGGGAGAGGGGATCGCCCTGGCGAACGCCCCGTGCTGGCTGCACCGACACGCCCACGCCGGCGCCGTCCGCTATCACTGTCGTGCTGCCCTCGTAGCACCGCTCGACATACTCGACAAAGCAATCCGGCAGGCCATGCGCCTTCAGCACGGGGCGAAGGGCAGCATGATCTACCGAATCGAATGCCTTAGATACGTCGATCGACGCCACAAAGACAGAGCGGCAGGAGCGAACTGCGTCGGTGAGAGCAGTGTCCAAGATGAAGGTATTTTCCAACATCCCATCCCGAGGGATGAATGCCCGCTGACGTTCGTCCACAGCACATGCGCGCATCAGGCGTGACGCGAGAACCTTGTGAAAGGTCCGCGCCAACACCGAGCAGACCGTAATGGGGCGAAAGTCAGCGGGGGATGTTGGTGCAGCCGTTTTCGGGAGAAGGGACGTCCGCGCGCGAAGCAGGCGTTCCGGAAGGGCGCGGGCCAGAAGGAAGAGATTCATCACTTTCACCAGGACTTCGTGCGGCAGGCGCCGCAACTCCGCTGGGGTAAGGCCGTCCGGCCCGGCTGCTGATCCCCTGGGCGGCAACGCGGCGGCGACCTCCTCATGTGTGACCGGCCCCCATATGCACTCGAGAGCGACAGGCTCTGAGTGCGGGAGGAGGCGGTCACGAATGAAGCCCGCGGTGGAGATGGGCTTCTTGGTGAAGAGGTCCGCCCAGAAGTCCAGCAGACCAGGGATGGCAGGTGGCGGCTGGAGCAGGGTGCCATCCAAGAGGCCGCGCACGCAACGTGCACGCGACCGTCGGAAGGCATCCTGCGTTCTCGCGTACTCCCAGCGGCGCCGCTTGCGCTTCTGCGTCGGCGGCGCGGCAGGCGGCCGCTTCGATGGTTGGCGCGGCCGCTGTGTCCTGGTGATCGATCTCTCCCCTCTGGACCCGACCGACGCAAGGGCATCCGGGAGCATGCCCAGGATGACATCGGGCGGCGTGCCCCGCCCCAGACCTATGACACGATCCAGGGCAGAGAAACGCTGGGCGGAAGCGGGTAGCCCCGCCAGATGCTCCCAGATGGCGGCGTCAGTCGGCCCCTCCGGCGGCGGCCCGGTGGTGTCGGCCGCGAAGTCCTCGGCTGCGTCGACGGGCGGCGCAGCGGCCTCGCCCGCGTCAGGCAGCGGGCTCGCTGCACCCCGGCGGGACGCCGGCTCTTCCCCCCGACCGATCTCAAGCGCCTCCATGAATTGGCGGACAAGCTGCTTGTGGGCAGCTTGCCGCCGTCGGCACTTGATTGCCTCAAGCGTTCGGTCGGGGAACATCCTGATGAGTTCTTGATTTACAAAGAAGAACCGGGCGTCCCTCTCGAGGAACAGTTCGGCCTCTGCCTTGGCGAGCGACAGGACTTCTTCCTCCGTCCACCTCGCGCGATGCCTCTCCGTGACGATCTCCGCGTTGGCGGCCGCAAGGTGTTGGCGGCGGCGATGGACCCCGAGACCGTTCTTGGTGGTGAAGCTGCGGTGGCACTCACTACAGGTGTATTCAGCTGCAAAAGTTACAAGATTTTCGGCACGGCCGGTTGGCCGGCTAGGTGCTGGGGGAGTTGGGGTGGCACCTTCAGCGGAAGGGCCACCACTTATTCTCTGATTACTGCCCCCAACTAAAAAAGGGATAGTGCGAGGGGGGGCTGGTAACCCCCCCAAGCCCCTGGTGCGGTCTTCCACTCTGCGAAAATCAGCGGGCCCACGAGAAGGGGAGAAGACCGCAGGAGAGGAGAGGCTAAGAGGGCTAGGCCCATGTATTGCGCATCACTCTCCCTGTAACTATAACCCAAGGAAGGCACCTCGCAGCAGCAGCACGACTACATCAAGACCGCACTTCGAAAAGCCAAGTCCGGATGCAGCCACACCGCCGCCACTTGGCCACCTTAAGAGAGTCATAGTTACTCCCGCCGTTTACCCGCGCTTGCTTGAATTTCTTCACGTTGACATTCAGAGCACTGGGCAGAAATCACATTGCGTCAACACCCGCTAGGGCCATCGCAATGCTTTGTTTTAATTAGACAGTCGGATTCCCCCAGTCCGTGCCAGTTCTGAGTTGATCGTTGAATGGCGGCCGAAGAGAATCCGCGCACCCGCGCGCCCCCGGAGGAGCACGCTAAGGCGGACGCGGCCTCGCAGCAAGGAAGATCCGTGGGAGGCCAAGGCACGGGACCGAGCTCGGATCCTGCACGCAGGTTGAAGCACCGGGGCGCGAACGCCGCGCAGGCGCGCGCATCCTGCACCGCCGGCCAGCACGAGGCCGACCAACGGCGAGAGCAGACCACGCCCGCGCTAAACGCCCGCACTTACCGGCACCCCTACGGCACTCACCTCGCCCAGGCCCGGCACGTTAGCGCTGACCCACTTCCCGACCAAGCCCGACACGCCCCGATCCTCAGAGCCAATCCTTATCCCGAAGTTACGGATCCAATTTGCCGACTTCCCTTACCTACATTATTCTATCGACTAGAGGCTCTTCACCTTGGAGACCTGCTGCGGATATGGGTACGAACCGGCGCGACACCTCCACGTGGCCCTCTCCCGGATTTTCAAGGTCCGAGGGGAAGATCGGGACACCGCCGCAACTGCGGTGCTCTTCGCGTTCCAAACCCTATCTCCCTGCTAGAGGATTCCAGGGAACTCGAACGCTCATGCAGAAAAGAAAACTCTTCCCCGATCTCCCGACGGCGTCTCCGGGTCCTTTTGGGTTACCCCGACGAGCATCTCTAAAAGAGGGGCCCGACTTGTATCGGTTCCGCTGCCGGGTTCCGGAATAGGAACCGGATTCCCTTTCGCCCAACGGGGGCCAGCACAAAGCGCATCATGCTATGACGGCCCCCATCAACATCGGATTTCTCCTAGGGCTTAGGATCGACTGACTCGTGTGCAACGGCTGTTCACACGAAACCCTTCTCCGCGTCAGCCCTCCAGGGCCTCGCTGGAGTATTTGCTACTACCACCAAGATCTGCACCGACGGCGGCTCCAGGCAGGCTCACGCCCAGACCCTTCTGCGCCCACCGCCGCGACCCTCCTACTCGTCAGGGCTTCGCGGCCGGCCGCAAGGACCGGCCATGACTGCCAGACTGACGGCCGAGTATAGGCACGACGCTTCAGCGCCATCCATTTTCAGGGCTAGTTGCTTCGGCAGGTGAGTTGTTACACACTCCTTAGCGGATTCCGACTTCCATGGCCACCGTCCTGCTGTCTTAAGCAACCAACGCCTTTCATGGTTTCCCATGAGCGTCGATTCGGGCGCCTTAACTCGGCGTTTGGTTCATCCCACAGCGCCAGTTCTGCTTACCAAAAGTGGCCCACTTGGCACTCCGATCCGAGTCGTTTGCTCGCGGCTTCAGCATATCAAGCAAGCCGGAGATCTCACCCATTTAAAGTTTGAGAATAGGTTGAGGTCGTTTCGGCCCCAAGGCCTCTAATCATTCGCTTTACCGGATGAGACTCGTACGAGCACCAGCTATCCTGAGGGAAACTTCGGAGGGAACCAGCTACTAGATGGTTCGATTAGTCTTTCGCCCCTATACCCAGCTCCGACGATCGATTTGCACGTCAGAATCGCTACGGACCTCCATCAGGGTTTCCCCTGACTTCGTCCTGGCCAGGCATAGTTCACCATCTTTCGGGTCCCAACGTGTACGCTCTAGGTGCGCCTCACCTCGCAATGAGGACGAGACGCCCCGGGAGTGCGGAGGCCGCCGCCCCGTGAAGGGCGGGGAAGCCCCATCCTCCCTCGGCCCGCGCAAGGCGAGACCTTCACTTTCATTACGCCTTTAGGTTTCGTACAGCCCAATGACTCGCGCACATGTTAGACTCCTTGG
>NW_025729236.1:752500-757500 GCF_021461385.2 Schistocerca piceifrons
GCTTTCGCTTCTGTTCGTCTTGCGACGATCCAAGAATTTCACCTCTAACGTCGCAATACGAATGCCCCCGCCTGTCCCTATTAATCATTACCTCGGGTTCCGAAAACCAACAAAATAGAACCGAGGTCCTATTCCATTATTCCATGCACACAGTATTCAGGCGGGCTTGCCTGCTTTAAGCACTCTAATTTGTTCAAAGTAAACGTGCCGGCCCACCGAGACACTCAATAAAGAGCACCCTGGTAGGATTTCAACGGGGTCCGCCTCGGGACGCACGAGCACGCACGGGGCGGTCGCACGCCTTCGGCTCGCCCCACCGGCAGGACGTCCCACGATACATGCCAGTTAAACACCGACGGGCGGTGAACCAACAGCGTGGGACACAAATCCAACTACGAGCTTTTTAACCGCAACAACTTTAATATACGCTATTGGAGCTGGAATTACCGCGGCTGCTGGCACCAGACTTGCCCTCCAATAGATACTCGTTAAAGGATTTAAAGTGTACTCATTCCGATTACGGGGCCTCGGATGAGTCCCGTATCGTTATTTTTCGTCACTACCTCCCCGTGCCGGGAGTGGGTAATTTGCGCGCCTGCTGCCTTCCTTGGATGTGGTAGCCGTTTCTCAGGCTCCCTCTCCGGAATCGAACCCTGATTCCCCGTTACCCGTTACAACCATGGTAGGCGCAGAACCTACCATCGACAGTTGATAAGGCAGACATTTGAAAGATGCGTCGCCGGTACGAGGACCGTGCGATCAGCCCAAAGTTATTCAGAGTCACCAAGGCAAACGGACCGGACGAGCCGACCGATTGGTTTTGATCTAATAAAAGCGTCCCTTCCATCTCTGGTCGGGACTCTGTTTGCATGTATTAGCTCTAGAATTACCACAGTTATCCAAGTAACGTGGGTACGATCTAAGGAACCATAACTGATTTAATGAGCCATTCGCGGTTTCACCTTAATGCGGCTTGTACTGAGACATGCATGGCTTAATCTTTGAGACAAGCATATGACTACTGGCAGGATCAACCAGGGAGCTGCGTCAACTAGAGCTGAGCAGCCGGCCGCCCGGGAGTGTGTCCCGGGGGCCCGCGCGAACACGCAAGCGTCCGCTCAATCATTCTGCAAACAGGAGGAGGCTGAGCTCCCCTGCACAATACACCTCGAAACCCTCTCAGGTCCCGGCGGCGCGCAGCGCCGTCCCAAGTACTTGGTCGGGTTCGAGAGAGGCGCAATCGCCCGGAGTTAGGCGAGTAGACGCTTTCGGTGCGACCACCCGTGCTCCCAACTGAGCTTGCCGCTGCCGACAGAGGCCCGGGAGCGTGCTGTCGTGGCATTGCCGGCGGGAGACAACACGCGCCACCTACGGTGACCGGCAGCTCCAACGCCAGCGCCACAGAAGGACAAAAGCCCCACTTGGGTGCCGAAGCGAACTCTCCCAGCACAGCGCACGCGCCAACACATCCGCACAGCTGCGATACAAACCACCAGCGAGAACCGCTGGGGCGACCGAGCAGCAGACGGCGTCGCGGCGCCGAGCGCCGGGCGGCGGCGCATCCTCAACGCACACAGTCCTCAATCGGACCAGCACACTGAAGATGTCCACCGCGCTTCGCACCGGGCCCGCGAGGACCTACTTTGGCCGCACGGCGCCGCGCGCAGGGTGCGCCGGCGCGCAGCTGCGACGCCTGCCGCGTCCGTCGGCCGGCGCGCCTGCCACTGGCCGCCCCCACCAGCCGGCTGTAGCGCGTGCGCCCACGCACCGCGCGGCCAGCACGCCGGGAGGCGCCCCCTCACCGGCCGGGGACGGTCCCACCCAGCCACCGCCGCGTATCGCTTCACACCCAGATGCCGTTCAGTTTCGTCGGCATGGTGGGTATCGCTGGAACGACCGGTTAGTACCTCAACCTATCGTCGCCATCACCGATTCACCCCTAGCGAGAACAACCGCACCACAACGGGTTACCATTTGTTCATTTGCGTAACTTCACCAGAAAACGTATGCGTCCATCGCCATTTGCAACTTCCACGATTATTGCATGCCTGTGTCAGGTGTCACACCACACTACGTCTGCCCACATACACGCAACAAAATGTGCACGCCTAGACAATACGTGGAAGGTGGCCCCCGTACGTATGCGATGTCCATTGCTCGAACGACTGTCAACCGGCCTCTGTAGCATGTCGCAGATATGGAACGCGGTGCACCATGCTATCACGGTGTGTGACGAGAGACGACTAGGTCCGAATACATCAACAGACAGCTCATGCTGATCGCCATCCACGGCGTCCGTTCCTCCCACACGTCTCTATGGCGTACCACACTGCAATCCAGCTCTCATAGGGAGACGACACGTAGCTGCGTGCACAATATTTGCACTGTATGGTCCGCCGTTTTTGGGCGCAGTCGTTGTACGGTCACACATGTGCCACGATGTATCCTTCAGTACATAAGGACGAATGTGCAGTACAGATTGTGGTTTACGCGTACGACATCAGCGGACAGTTGACACAGGCCGCACCACAACGTAGCCTGCGTACGTCGCATGCGAAGGGCATTGAACATGCAAACTTCTCACCAACCAGCTTGCGAAGGCAGGGGGCAAGGTGGGGACGTGGGGAGGGGTGGGGGGGGGCGGCATGTACGTCCTGCTGCCATCCACATCACAGTGTACAGCAGGAGCATGTGGAAAGTCAGCAAGACTTGCAAGGTGTTTAACATGAAGCGATACACAGGGGAGCGGGCAGTGCGAGTAGCGAACTATATTGCGAGGGTTGCGGGTGGGCAACACTACACTAATTGAACGAGTCGTATAACAATTACAGAGCAGGTTTAGGCGACAACGTGGGTTACGTTAGGGGACAACGTGGGTTACGTTAGGGGACAACGTGGGTTAGGTTAGGGGACAACGTGGGTTAGGTTAGGGAACAACGTGGGTTAGGTTAGGGGACAACGTGGGTTAGGTTAGGGGACAACGTGGGTTAGGTTAGGGGACAACGTGGGTTAGGTTAGGGGACAACGTGGGTTAGGTTAGGGGACAACGTGGGTTAGGTTAGGGGACAACGTGGGTTAGGTTAGGGGACAACGTGGGTTAGGTTAGGGGACAACGTGGGTTAGGTTAGGGGACAACGTGGGTTACGTTAGGGGACAACGTGGGTTAGGTTAGGGGACAACGTGGGTTAGGTTAGGGGACAACGTGGGTTAGGTTAGGGGACAACGTGGGTTAGGTTAGGGGACAACGTGGGTTAGGTTAGGGGACAACGTGGGTTAGGTTAGGGGACAACGTGGGTTAGGTTAGGGGACAACGTGGGTTAGGTTAGGGGACAACGTGGGTTAGGTTAGGGGACAACGTGGGTTAGGTTAGGGCACAACGTGGGTTACGTTAAGGCACAACGTGGGTTACGTTAAGGCACAACGTGGGTTACGTTAAGGCACAACGTGGGTTACGTTAAGGCACAACGTGGGTTACGTTAAGGCACAACGTGGGTTACGTTAAGGCACAACGTGGGTTACGTTAAGGCACAACGTGGGTTACGTTAAGGCACAACGTGGGTTACGTTAAGGCACAACGTGGGTTAGGTTAAGGCACAACGTGGGTTAGGTTAAGGCACAACGTGGGTTAGGTTAAGGCACAACGTGGGTTAGGTTAAGGCACAACGTGGGTTAGGTTAAGGCACAACGTGGGTTAGGTTAAGGCACAACGTGGGTTAGGTTAAGGCACAACGTGGGTTAGGTTAAGGCACAACGTGGGTTAGGTTAAGGCACAACATGGGTTAGGTTAAGGCACAACATGGGTTAAGGCACAACATGGGTTAAGGCACAACATAGGTTAGGTTAAGGTACAACATAGGTTAGGTTAAGGTACAACATAGGTTAGGTTAAGGTACAACATAGGTTAGGTTAGGTTAGGTTAGGTTAGGTTACACGTTGTTGTAAGGAAAGGTGTAGGGGGGGGAGCGGGGGCGGCAGGTTCGTTGATAGTGATTATAGTAAGTGAATGCTTGTGACATGATCAGATTTGTCACGTCAGGATGCACCTTTGGCTTATTAGAGGCGGCGCTCCAATTCTATGCTTGTGTCAGACCTGTGTCTTTGACTCATGTCATTGTTTGTGCGCTGTGACAGGAGGTACTATTGTGATGTTGGGTGCACCGTTGTATAGGACATGTGTGAGTGTTGGTGCCTTATCTGCGCAATGGTGGATGTCGAAAGGGTGGGATATTCTATTTTCCGCATGGACCTCCTGGTCTGGTTGTGATAGTGTGGATTGTGTAATGTGGCGGAGAGGATGCACTGGATGTTGTTCCATGCTGGTGCTTACATATTGTATGTGCGCCTGTTAGAAGCAGAGAGTGGTGCGTGATCAGAGTGTCTGGCTGACGTGTGGTTCCCATTGTGGGCAGACTCTTTCAGCATGTATACGGACAGTTGTATATATTTTCTGTAGTTTGATGGCTCTGCATTGATTACTAATCAGCGCCGTGTGTACGGGTAATCTGGTTCCAGTCCACAATGTTCTATCTGTGTACATTAGTGACAAAGACTCCCCCCATGCAGTGGGGCTCGGTCTGTTATAACTCTTCCGCGTAATATATTTGCCCCACGTTTTTGCGACTGCGAGTGCGAGTGCGAGTGCAACGCGGATGGGGACCGACATGCTGATGGCTCGGTATCGGACGCCGTACAGTGAGCAACGCGATCGCGTCTCTCGCTCGTAAGTGGTACAGGTCGCGGCTCATGTATACGGACAGCGGGAATGTCGCATATTGGAAATAACTCTTCATGAAACGCAAGTTATAGGGGTGGATTGCACTTTACGAGTGCGGGAAACGTCCGCCGTTCATCCGCTGGAGGTGCGCGTTTGGCGGTTGGGGTGGTCCACGAACGGGTGCGGGTGGAGTCATTGCCGGTCCACGGCTTCGTGCGGCAGAGCCACTGGAGATTGGGTGCTATGGTCGACAGAGGCTGCAGGCTTTGTGGGTGGCGTCGAAAGG
>NW_025729236.1:765000-767500 GCF_021461385.2 Schistocerca piceifrons
GGGACTCTGTTTGCATGTATTAGCTCTAGAATTACCACAGTTATCCAAGTAACGTGGGTACGATCTAAGGAACCATAACTGATTTAATGAGCCATTCGCGGTTTCACCTTAATGCGGCTTGTACTGAGACATGCATGGCTTAATCTTTGAGACAAGCATATGACTACTGGCAGGATCAACCAGGGAGCTGCGTCAACTAGAGCTGAGCAGCCGGCCGCCCGGGAGTGTGTCCCGGGGGCCCGCGCGAACACGCAAGCGTCCGCTCAATCATTCTGCAAACAGGAGGAGGCTGAGCTCCCCTGCACAATACACCTCGAAACCCTCTCAGGTCCCGGCGGCGCGCAGCGCCGTCCCAAGTACTTGGTCGGGTTCGAGAGAGGCGCAATCGCCCGGAGTTAGGCGAGTAGACGCTTTCGGTGCGACCACCCGTGCTCCCAACTGAGCTTGCCGCTGCCGACAGAGGCCCGGGAGCGTGCTGTCGTGGCATTGCCGGCGGGAGACAACACGCGCCACCTACGGTGACCGGCAGCTCCAACGCCAGCGCCACAGAAGGACAAAAGCCCCACTTGGGTGCCGAAGCGAACTCTCCCAGCACAGCGCACGCGCCAACACATCCGCACAGCTGCGATACAAACCACCAGCGAGAACCGCTGGGGCGACCGAGCAGCAGACGGCGTCGCGGCGCCGAGCGCCGGGCGGCGGCGCATCCTCAACGCACACAGTCCTCAATCGGACCAGCACACTGAAGATGTCCACCGCGCTTCGCACCGGGCCCGCGAGGACCTACTTTGGCCGCACGGCGCCGCGCGCAGGGTGCGCCGGCGCGCAGCTGCGACGCCTGCCGCGTCCGTCGGCCGGCGCGCCTGCCACTGGCCGCCCCCACCAGCCGGCTGTAGCGCGTGCGCCCACGCACCGCGCGGCCAGCACGCCGGGAGGCGCCCCCTCACCGGCCGGGGACGGTCCCACCCAGCCACCGCCGCGTATCGCTTCACACCCAGATGCCGTTCAGTTTCGTCGGCATGGTGGGTATCGCTGGAACGACCGGTTAGTACCTCAACCTATCGTCGCCATCACCGATTCACCCCTAGCGAGAACAACCGCACCACAACGGGTTACCATTTGTTCATTTGCGTAACTTCACCAGAAAACGTATGCGTCCATCGCCATTTGCAACTTCCACGATTATTGCATGCCTGTGTCAGGTGTCACACCACACTACGTCTGCCCACATACACGCAACAAAATGTGCACGCCTAGACAATACGTGGAAGGTGGCCCCCGTACGTATGCGATGTCCATTGCTCGAACGACTGTCAACCGGCCTCTGTAGCATGTCGCAGATATGGAACGCGGTGCACCATGCTATCACGGTGTGTGACGAGAGACGACTAGGTCCGAATACATCAACAGACAGCTCATGCTGATCGCCATCCACGGCGTCCGTTCCTCCCACACGTCTCTATGGCGTACCACACTGCAATCCAGCTCTCATAGGGAGACGACACGTAGCTGCGTGCACAATATTTGCACTGTATGGTCCGCCGTTTTTGGGCGCAGTCGTTGTACGGTCACACATGTGCCACGATGTATCCTTCAGTACATAAGGACGAATGTGCAGTACAGATTGTGGTTTACGCGTACGACATCAGCGGACAGTTGACACAGGCCGCACCACAACGTAGCCTGCGTACGTCGCATGCGAAGGGCATTGAACATGCAAACTTCTCACCAACCAGCTTGCGAAGGCAGGGGGCAAGGTGGGGACGTGGGGAGGGGTGGGGGGGGGCGGCATGTACGTCCTGCTGCCATCCACATTACAGTGTACAGCAGGAGCATGTGGAAAGTCAGCAAGACTTGCAAGGTGTTTAACATGAAGCGATACACAGGGGAGCGGGCAGTGCGAGTAGCGAACTATATTGCGAGGGTTGCGGGTGGGCAACACTACACTAATTGAACGAGTCGTATAACAATTACAGAGCAGGTTTAGGCGACAACGTGGGTTACGTTAGGGGACAACGTGGGTTACGTTAGGGGACAACGTGGGTTAGGTTAGGGGACAACGTGGGTTAGGTTAGGGAACAACGTGGGTTAGGTTAGGGGACAACGTGGGTTAGGTTAGGGGACAACGTGGGTTAGGTTAGGGGACAACGTGGGTTAGGTTAGGGGACAACGTGGGTTAGGTTAGGGGACAACGTGGGTTAGGTTAGGGGACAACGTGGGTTAGGTTAGGGGACAACGTGGGTTACGTTAGGGGACAACGTGGGTTAGGTTAGGGGACAACGTGGGTTAGGTTAGGGGACAACGTGGGTTAGGTTAGGGGACAACGTGGGTTAGGTTAGGGGACAACGTGGGTTAGGTTAGGGGACAACGTGGGTTAGGTTAGGGGACAACGTGGGTTAGGTTAGGGGACAACGTGGGTTAGGTTAGGGGACAACGTGGGTTAGGTTAGGGCACAACGTGGGTTACGTTAAGGCACAACGTGGGTTACGTTAAGGCACAA
>NW_025729236.1:777500-780000 GCF_021461385.2 Schistocerca piceifrons
AATCGGACCAGCACACTGAAGATGTCCACCGCGCTTCGCACCGGGCCCGCGAGGACCTACTTTGGCCGCACGGCGCCGCGCGCAGGGTGCGCCGGCGCGCAGCTGCGACGCCTGCCGCGTCCGTCGGCCGGCGCGCCTGCCACTGGCCGCCCCCACCAGCCGGCTGTAGCGCGTGCGCCCACGCACCGCGCGGCCAGCACGCCGGGAGGCGCCCCCTCACCGGCCGGGGACGGTCCCACCCAGCCACCGCCGCGTATCGCTTCACACCCAGATGCCGTTCAGTTTCGTCGGCATGGTGGGTATCGCTGGAACGACCGGTTAGTACCTCAATCTATCGTCGCCATCACCGATTCACCCCTAGCGAGAACAACCGCACCACAACGGGTTACCATTTGTTCATTTGCGTAACTTCACCAGAAAACGTATGCGTCCATCGCCATTTGCAACTTCCACGATTATTGCATGCCTGTGTCAGGTGTCACACCACACTACGTCTGCCCACATACACGCAACAAAATGTGCACGCCTAGACAATACGTGGAAGGTGGCCCCCGTACGTATGCGATGTCCATTGCTCGAACGACTGTCAACCGGCCTCTGTAGCATGTCGCAGATATGGAACGCGGTGCACCATGCTATCACGGTGTGTGACGAGAGACGACTAGGTCCGAATACATCAACAGACAGCTCATGCTGATCGCCATCCACGGCGTCCGTTCCTCCCACACGTCTCTATGGCGTACCACACTGCAATCCAGCTCTCATAGGGAGACGACACGTAGCTGCGTGCACAATATTTGCACTGTATGGTCCGCCGTTTTTGGGCGCAGTCGTTGTACGGTCACACATGTGCCACGATGTATCCTTCAGTACATAAGGACGAATGTGCAGTACAGATTGTGGTTTACGCGTACGACATCAGCGGACAGTTGACACAGGCCGCACCACAACGTAGCCTGCGTACGTCGCATGCGAAGGGCATTGAACATGCAAACTTCTCACCAACCAGCTTGCGAAGGCAGGGGGCAAGGTGGGGACGTGGGGAGGGGTGGGGGGGGGGCGGCATGTACGTCCTGCTGCCATCCACATTACAGTGTACAGCAGGAGCATGTGGAAAGTCAGCAAGACTTGCAAGGTGTTTAACATGAAGCGATACACAGGGGAGCGGGCAGTGCGAGTAGCGAACTATATTGCGAGGGTTGCGGGTGGGCAACACTACACTAATTGAACGAGTCGTATAACAATTACAGAGCAGGTTTAGGCGACAACGTGGGTTACGTTAGGGGACAACGTGGGTTACGTTAGGGGACAACGTGGGTTAGGTTAGGGGACAACGTGGGTTAGGTTAGGGAACAACGTGGGTTAGGTTAGGGGACAACGTGGGTTAGGTTAGGGGACAACGTGGGTTAGGTTAGGGGACAACGTGGGTTAGGTTAGGGGACAACGTGGGTTAGGTTAGGGGACAACGTGGGTTAGGTTAGGGGACAACGTGGGTTAGGTTAGGGGACAACGTGGGTTACGTTAGGGGACAACGTGGGTTAGGTTAGGGGACAACGTGGGTTAGGTTAGGGGACAACGTGGGTTAGGTTAGGGGACAACGTGGGTTAGGTTAGGGGACAACGTGGGTTAGGTTAGGGGACAACGTGGGTTAGGTTAGGGGACAACGTGGGTTAGGTTAGGGGACAACGTGGGTTAGGTTAGGGGACAACGTGGGTTAGGTTAGGGGACAACGTGGGTTAGGTTAGGGCACAACGTGGGTTACGTTAAGGCACAACGTGGGTTACGTTAAGGCACAACGTGGGTTACGTTAAGGCACAACGTGGGTTACGTTAAGGCACAACGTGGGTTACGTTAAGGCACAACGTGGGTTACGTTAAGGCACAACGTGGGTTACGTTAAGGCACAACGTGGGTTACGTTAAGGCACAACGTGGGTTAGGTTAAGGCACAACGTGGGTTAGGTTAAGGCACAACGTGGGTTAGGTTAAGGCACAACGTGGGTTAGGTTAAGGCACAACGTGGGTTAGGTTAAGGCACAACGTGGGTTAGGTTAAGGCACAACATGGGTTAGGTTAAGGCACAACATGGGTTAAGGCACAACATGGGTTAAGGCACAACATAGGTTAGGTTAAGGTACAACATAGGTTAGGTTAAGGTACAACATAGGTTAGGTTAGGTTAGGTTAGGTTAGGTTACACGTTGTTGTAAGGAAAGGTGTAGGGGGGGGAGCGGGGGCGGCAGGTTCGTTGATAGTGATTATAGTAAGTGAATGCTTGTGACATGATCAGATTTGTCACGTCAGGATGCACCTTTGGCTTATTAGAGGCGGCGCTCCAATTCTATGCTTGTGTCAGACCTGTGTCTTTGACTCATGTCATTGTTTGTGCGCTGTGACAGGAGGTACTATTGTGATGTTGGGTGCACCGTTGTATAGGACATGTGTGGGTGTTGGTGCCTTATCTGCGCAATGGTGGATGTCGAAAGGGTGGGATATTCTATTT
>NW_025729236.1:787500-790000 GCF_021461385.2 Schistocerca piceifrons
CGGGTTCCGAAAACCAACAAAATAGAACCGAGGTCCTATTCCATTATTCCATGCACACAGTATTCAGGCGGGCTTGCCTGCTTTAAGCACTCTAATTTGTTCAAAGTAAACGTGCCGGCCCACCGAGACACTCAATAAAGAGCACCCTGGTAGGATTTCAACGGGGTCCGCCTCGGGACGCACGAGCACGCACGGGGCGGTCGCACGCCTTCGGCTCGCCCCACCGGCAGGACGTCCCACGATACATGCCAGTTAAACACCGACGGGCGGTGAACCAACAGCGTGGGACACAAATCCAACTACGAGCTTTTTAACCGCAACAACTTTAATATACGCTATTGGAGCTGGAATTACCGCGGCTGCTGGCACCAGACTTGCCCTCCAATAGATACTCGTTAAAGGATTTAAAGTGTACTCATTCCGATTACGGGGCCTCGGATGAGTCCCGTATCGTTATTTTTCGTCACTACCTCCCCGTGCCGGGAGTGGGTAATTTGCGCGCCTGCTGCCTTCCTTGGATGTGGTAGCCGTTTCTCAGGCTCCCTCTCCGGAATCGAACCCTGATTCCCCGTTACCCGTTACAACCATGGTAGGCGCAGAACCTACCATCGACAGTTGATAAGGCAGACATTTGAAAGATGCGTCGCCGGTACGAGGACCGTGCGATCAGCCCAAAGTTATTCAGAGTCACCAAGGCAAACGGACCGGACGAGCCGACCGATTGGTTTTGATCTAATAAAAGCGTCCCTTCCATCTCTGGTCGGGACTCTGTTTGCATGTATTAGCTCTAGAATTACCACAGTTATCCAAGTAACGTGGGTACGATCTAAGGAACCATAACTGATTTAATGAGCCATTCGCGGTTTCACCTTAATGCGGCTTGTACTGAGACATGCATGGCTTAATCTTTGAGACAAGCATATGACTACTGGCAGGATCAACCAGGGAGCTGCGTCAACTAGAGCTGAGCAGCCGGCCGCCCGGGAGTGTGTCCCGGGGGCCCGCGCGAACACGCAAGCGTCCGCTCAATCATTCTGCAAACAGGAGGAGGCTGAGCTCCCCTGCACAATACACCTCGAAACCCTCTCAGGTCCCGGCGGCGCGCAGCGCCGTCCCAAGTACTTGGTCGGGTTCGAGAGAGGCGCAATCGCCCGGAGTTAGGCGAGTAGACGCTTTCGGTGCGACCACCCGTGCTCCCAACTGAGCTTGCCGCTGCCGACAGAGGCCCGGGAGCGTGCTGTCGTGGCATTGCCGGCGGGAGACAACACGCGCCACCTACGGTGACCGGCAGCTCCAACGCCAGCGCCACAGAAGGACAAAAGCCCCACTTGGGTGCCGAAGCGAACTCTCCCAGCACAGCGCACGCGCCAACACATCCGCACAGCTGCGATACAAACCACCAGCGAGAACCGCTGGGGCGACCGAGCAGCAGACGGCGTCGCGGCGCCGAGCGCCGGGCGGCGGCGCATCCTCAACGCACACAGTCCTCAATCGGACCAGCACACTGAAGATGTCCACCGCGCTTCGCACCGGGCCCGCGAGGACCTACTTTGGCCGCACGGCGCCGCGCGCAGGGTGCGCCGGCGCGCAGCTGCGACGCCTGCCGCGTCCGTCGGCCGGCGCGCCTGCCACTGGCCGCCCCCACCAGCCGGCTGTAGCGCGTGCGCCCACGCACCGCGCGGCCAGCACGCCGGGAGGCGCCCCCTCACCGGCCGGGGACGGTCCCACCCAGCCACCGCCGCGTATCGCTTCACACCCAGATGCCGTTCAGTTTCGTCGGCATGGTGGGTATCGCTGGAACGACCGGTTAGTACCTCAACCTATCGTCGCCATCACCGATTCACCCCTAGCGAGAACAACCGCACCACAACGGGTTACCATTTGTTCATTTGCGTAACTTCACCAGAAAACGCAGGCGTCCATCGCCATTTGCAACTTCAACGACTATTGCATGCCTGTGTCAGGTGTCACGCCACACTACGTCTGCCCACATACACGCAACAAAATGTGCACGCCTAGACAATACGTGGAAGGTGGCCCCCGTACGTATGCGATGTCCATTGCTCGAACGACTGTGAACCGGCCTCTGTAGCATGTCGCAGATATGGAACGCGGTGCACCATGCCATCACGGTGTGTGAGGAGAGACGACTAGGTCCGAATACATCAACAGACAGCTCATGCTGATCGCCATCCACGGCGTCCGTTCCTCCCACACGTCTCTATGGCGTACCACACTGCAATCCAGCTCTCATAGGGAGACGACACGTAGCTGCGTGCACAATATTTGCACTGTATGGTCCGCCGTTTTTGGGCGCAGTCGTTGTACGGTCACACATGTGCCACGATGTATCATTCAGTACATAAGGACGAATGTGCAGTACAGATTGTGGTTCACGCGTACGACATCAGCGGACAGTTGACACAGGCCGCACCACAACGTAGCCTGCGTACGTCGCATGCGAAGGGCATTGAACATGCAAACTTGTCACCAACCAGCT
>NW_025729236.1:797500-802500 GCF_021461385.2 Schistocerca piceifrons
CTCTACGGGCCGTGGCCTCATTCAAGTTGGACTTGGGCTCGGCGCGAGGCGTCGGGGTAGTGGACCCTCCCAAACACCACATGCCACGACAGGCGGCAGCCTGCGGGGTTCGGTGCTGGACTCTTCCCTGTTCGCTCGCCGCTACTGGGGGAATCCTTGTTAGTTTCTTTTCCTCCGCTTAGTAATATGCTTAAATTCAGCGGGTAGTCTCGCCTGCTCTGAGGTCGTTGTACGAGGTGTCGCACGCCACACCGCCAGCCGGCTGTGCACGCTACCGAGAAAGTACCGGTATGCGAACCGCCAGGCGACGGGCGCGCATCGCACGTTTGAGGAGACGCGGCCGGCCCCACAGGCGGCCGCGACACTCCCAGGTCTGCGAAGCGGGGCAAACGCCGCGCGCTTCAGTATACGTAGCCGACCCTCAGCCAGACGTGGCCCGGGAACGGAATCCATGGACCGCAATGTGCGTTCGAAACGTCGATGTTCATGTGTCCTGCAGTTCACATGTCGACGCGCAATTTGCTGCGTTCTTCATCGACCCACGAGCCGAGTGATCCACCGTCCTGGGTGATCTTTTCTCAGTTTCCACCGTCTCTTTCGAGACGGTCGCATAGGCGGGAGTGAGGCGTGTGGCGGCCCCTGTTCCAGCGTTCTGTGTCCAACGGCCTCACGGCCGACGGGCGTCGTACGGCTCCACACCGGAGCGGACAGGCACTCGGGCGAAAGTCATTCAAAACCGGCGCCAGGCGCCAGGTGCCGCAGGCCAGCCGCTCCAGCGCTTCAGCGCTCGTACCACACAACATTGCCGCTAGTTTTGAGAGGCACGCGTGGTTCCGCACGCGGCGCACGGCTACGGCGAGCCGTACAGGTAGCGTGTTGCGCGACACGACACGCACATCGAAAGACATGCAGTCTAGTCGGTAATGATCCTTCCGCAGGTTCACCTACGGAAACCTTGTTACGACTTTTACTTCCTCTAAATGATCAAGTTTGGTCATCTTTCCGGTAGCATCGGCAACGACAGAGTCAATGCCGCGTACCAGTCCGAAGACCTCACTAAATCATTCAATCGGTAGTAGCGACGGGCGGTGTGTACAAAGGGCAGGGACGTAATCAACGCGAGCTTATGACTCGCGCTTACTGGGAATTCCTCGTTCATGGGGAACAATTGCAAGCCCCAATCCCTAGCACGAAGGAGGTTCAGCGGGTTACCCCGACCTTTCGGCCTAGGAAGACACGCTGATTCCTTCAGTGTAGCGCGCGTGCGGCCCAGAACATCTAAGGGCATCACAGACCTGTTATTGCTCAATCTCGTGCGGCTAGAAGCCGCCTGTCCCTCTAAGAAGAAAAGTAATCGCTGACAGCACGAAGGATGTCACGCGACTAGTTAGCAGGCTAGAGTCTCGTTCGTTATCGGAATTAACCAGACAAATCGCTCCACCAACTAAGAACGGCCATGCACCACCACCCACCGAATCAAGAAAGAGCTATCAATCTGTCAATCCTTCCGGTGTCCGGGCCTGGTGAGGTTTCCCGTGTTGAGTCAAATTAAGCCGCAGGCTCCACTCCTGGTGGTGCCCTTCCGTCAATTCCTTTAAGTTTCAGCTTTGCAACCATACTTCCCCCGGAACCCAAAAGCTTTGGTTTCCCGGAGGCTGCCCGCCGAGTCATCGGAGGAACTGCGGCGGATCGCTGGCTGGCATCGTTTATGGTTAGAACTAGGGCGGTATCTGATCGCCTTCGAACCTCTAACTTTCGTTCTTGATTAATGAAAACATACTTGGCAAATGCTTTCGCTTCTGTTCGTCTTGCGACGATCCAAGAATTTCACCTCTAACGTCGCAATACGAATGCCCCCGCCTGTCCCTATTAATAATTACCTCGGGTTCCGAAAACCAACAAAATAGAACCGAGGTCCTATTCCATTATTCCATGCACACAGTATTCAGGCGGGCTTGCCTGCTTTAAGCACTCTAATTTGTTCAAAGTAAACGTGCCGGCCCACCGAGACACTCAATAAAGAGCACCCTGGTAGGATTTCAACGGGGTCCGCCTCGGGACGCACGAGCACGCACGGGGCGGTCGCACGCCTTCGGCTCGCCCCACCGGCAGGACGTCCCACGATACATGCCAGTTAAACACCGACGGGCGGTGAACCAACAGCGTGGGACACAAATCCAACTACGAGCTTTTTAACCGCAACAACTTTAATATACGCTATTGGAGCTGGAATTACCGCGGCTGCTGGCACCAGACTTGCCCTCCAATAGATACTCGTTAAAGGATTTAAAGTGTACTCATTCCGATTACGGGGCCTCGGATGAGTCCCGTATCGTTATTTTTCGTCACTACCTCCCCGTGCCGGGAGTGGGTAATTTGCGCGCCTGCTGCCTTCCTTGGATGTGGTAGCCGTTTCTCAGGCTCCCTCTCCGGAATCGAACCCTGATTCCCCGTTACCCGTTACAACCATGGTAGGCGCAGAACCTACCATCGACAGTTGATAAGGCAGACATTTGAAAGATGCGTCGCCGGTACGAGGACCGTGCGATCAGCCCAAAGTTATTCAGAGTCACCAAGGCAAACGGACCGGACGAGCCGACCGATTGGTTTTGATCTAATAAAAGCGTCCCTTCCATCTCTGGTCGGGACTCTGTTTGCATGTATTAGCTCTAGAATTACCACAGTTATCCAAGTAACGTGGGTACGATCTAAGGAACCATAACTGATTTAATGAGCCATTCGCGGTTTCACCTTAATGCGGCTTGTACTGAGACATGCATGGCTTAATCTTTGAGACAAGCATATGACTACTGGCAGGATCAACCAGGGAGCTGCGTCAACTAGAGCTGAGCAGCCGGCCGCCCGGGAGTGTGTCCCGGGGGCCCGCGCGAACACGCAAGCGTCCGCTCAATCATTCTGCAAACAGGAGGAGGCTGAGCTCCCCTGCACAATACACCTCGAAACCCTCTCAGGTCCCGGCGGCGCGCAGCGCCGTCCCAAGTACTTGGTCGGGTTCGAGAGAGGCGCAATCGCCCGGAGTTAGGCGAGTAGACGCTTTCGGTGCGACCACCCGTGCTCCCAACTGAGCTTGCCGCTGCCGACAGAGGCCCGGGAGCGTGCTGTCGTGGCATTGCCGGCGGGAGACAACACGCGCCACCTACGGTGACCGGCAGCTCCAACGCCAGCGCCACAGAAGGACAAAAGCCCCACTTGGGTGCCGAAGCGAACTCTCCCAGCACAGCGCACGCGCCAACACATCCGCACAGCTGCGATACAAACCACCAGCGAGAACCGCTGGGGCGACCGAGCAGCAGACGGCGTCGCGGCGCCGAGCGCCGGGCGGCGGCGCATCCTCAACGCACGCAGTCCTCAATCGGACCAGCACACTGAAGATGTCCACCGCGCTTCGCACCGGGCCCGCGAGGACCTACTTTGGCCGCACGGCGCCGCGCGCAGGGTGCGCCGGCGCGCAGCTGCGACGCCTGCCGCGTCCGTCGGCCGGCGCGCCTGCCACTGGCCGCCCCCACCAGCCGGCTGTAGCGCGTGCGCCCACGCACCGCGCGGCCAGCACGCCGGGAGGCGCCCCCTCACCGGCCGGGGACGGTCCCACCCAGCCACCGCCGCGTATCGCTTCACACCCAGATGCCGTTCAGTTTCGTCGGCATGGTGGGTATCGCTGGAACAACCGGTTAGTACCTCAACCTATCGTCGCCATCACCGATTCACCCCTAGCGAGAACAACCGCACCACAACGGGTTACCATTTGTTCATTTGCGTAACTTCACCAGAAAACGCAGGCGTCCATCGCCATTTGCAACTTCAACGACTATTGCATGCCTGTGTCAGGTGTCACGCCACACTACGTCTGCCCACATACACGCAACAAAATGTGCACGCCTAGACAATACGTGGAAGGTGGCCCCCGTACGTATGCGATGTCCATTGCTCGAACGACTGTGAACCGGCCTCTGTAGCATGTCGCAGATATGGAACGCGGTGCACCATGCCATCACGGTGTGTGAGGAGAGACGACTAGGTCCGAATACATCAACAGACAGCTCATGCTGATCGCCATCCACGGCGTCCGTTCCTCCCACACGTCTCTATGGCGTACCACACTGCAATCCAGCTCTCATAGGGAGACGACACGTAGCTGCGTGCACAATATTTGCACTGTATGGTCCGCCGTTTTTGGGCGCAGTCGTTGTACGGTCACACATGTGCCACGATGTATCATTCAGTACATAAGGACGAATGTGCAGTACAGATTGTGGTACACGCGTACGACATCAGCGGACAGTTGACACAGGCCGCACCACAACGTAGCCTGCGTACGTCGCATGCGAAGGGCATTGAACATGCAAACTTGTCACCAACCAGCTTGCGAAGGCAGGGGGCAAGGTGGGGACGTGGGGAGGGGTGGGGGGGGGCGGCATGTACGTCCTGCTGCCATCCACATTACAGTGTACAGCAGGAGCATGTGGAAAGTCAGCAAGACTTGCAAGGTGTTTAACATGAAGCGATACACAGGGGAGCGGGCAGTGCGAGTAGCGAACTAT
Organism: Schistocerca piceifrons; assembly: GCF_021461385.2. NCBI lineage: Eukaryota > Metazoa > Arthropoda > Insecta > Orthoptera > Acrididae > Schistocerca > Schistocerca piceifrons. The sequence goes on from NW_025729236.1 coordinate 802,060, forward strand.
ATTGCGAGGGTTGCGGGTGGGCAACACTACACTAATTGAACGAGTCGTATAACAATTACAGAGCAGGTTTAGGCAACAACGTGGGTTACGTTAGCGGACAACGTGGGTTAGGTTAGGGGACAACGTGGGTTAGGTTAGGGGACAACATGGGTTAGGTTAGGGGACAACATGGGTTAGGTTAGGGTACAACATGGGTTAGGTTAGGGCACAACATGGGTTAGGTTAAGGCACAACATGGGTTAGGTTAAGGCACAACATGGGTTAGGTTAAGGCACAACATGGGTTAGGTTAAGGCACAACATGGGTTAGGTTAAGGCACAACATGGGTTAGGTTAAGGCACAACATGGGTTAGGTTAAGGCACAACATGGGTTAGGTTAAGGCACAACATGGGTTAGGTTAAGGCACAACATGGGTTAGGTTAAGGCACAACATGGGTTAG
>NW_025729236.1:810000-815000 GCF_021461385.2 Schistocerca piceifrons
GCGGCCCAGAACATCTAAGGGCATCACAGACCTGTTATTGCTCAATCTCGTGCGGCTAGAAGCCGCCTGTCCCTCTAAGAAGAAAAGTAATCGCTGACAGCACGAAGGATGTCACGCGACTAGTTAGCAGGCTAGAGTCTCGTTCGTTATCGGAATTAACCAGACAAATCGCTCCACCAACTAAGAACGGCCATGCACCACCACCCACCGAATCAAGAAAGAGCTATCAATCTGTCAATCCTTCCGGTGTCCGGGCCTGGTGAGGTTTCCCGTGTTGAGTCAAATTAAGCCGCAGGCTCCACTCCTGGTGGTGCCCTTCCGTCAATTCCTTTAAGTTTCAGCTTTGCAACCATACTTCCCCCGGAACCCAAAAGCTTTGGTTTCCCGGAGGCTGCCCGCCGAGTCATCGGAGGAACTGCGGCGGATCGCTGGCTGGCATCGTTTATGGTTAGAACTAGGGCGGTATCTGATCGCCTTCGAACCTCTAACTTTCGTTCTTGATTAATGAAAACATACTTGGCAAATGCTTTCGCTTCTGTTCGTCTTGCGACGATCCAAGAATTTCACCTCTAACGTCGCAATACGAATGCCCCCGCCTGTCCCTATTAATCATTACCTCGGGTTCCGAAAACCAACAAAATAGAACCGAGGTCCTATTCCATTATTCCAGGCACACAGTATTCAGGCGGGCTTGCCTGCTTTAAGCACTCTAATTTGTTCAAAGTAAACGTGCCGGCCCACCGAGACACTCAATAAAGAGCACCCTGGTAGGATTTCAACGGGGTCCGCCTCGGGACGCACGAGCACGCACGGGGCGGTCGCACGCCTTCGGCTCGCCCCACCGGCAGGACGTCCCACGATACATGCCAGTTAAACACCGACGGGCGGTGAACCAACAGCGTGGGACACAAATCCAACTACGAGCTTTTTAACCGCAACAACTTTAATATACGCTATTGGAGCTGGAATTACCGCGGCTGCTGGCACCAGACTTGCCCTCCAATAGATACTCGTTAAAGGATTTAAAGTGTACTCATTCCGATTACGGGGCCTCGGATGAGTCCCGTATCGTTATTTTTCGTCACTACCTCCCCGTGCCGGGAGTGGGTAATTTGCGCGCCTGCTGCCTTCCTTGGATGTGGTAGCCGTTTCTCAGGCTCCCTCTCCGGAATCGAACCCTGATTCCCCGTTACCCGTTACAACCATGGTAGGCGCAGAACCTACCATCGACAGTTGATAAGGCAGACATTTGAAAGATGCGTCGCCGGTACGAGGACCGTGCGATCAGCCCAAAGTTATTCAGAGTCACCAAGGCAAACGGACCGGACGAGCCGACCGATTGGTTTTGATCTAATAAAAGCGTCCCTTCCATCTCTGGTCGGGACTCTGTTTGCATGTATTAGCTCTAGAATTACCACAGTTATCCAAGTAACGTGGGTACGATCTAAGGAACCATAACTGATTTAATGAGCCATTCGCGGTTTCACCTTAATGCGGCTTGTACTGAGACATGCATGGCTTAATCTTTGAGACAAGCATATGACTACTGGCAGGATCAACCAGGGAGCTGCGTCAACTAGAGCTGAGCAGCCGGCCGCCCGGGAGTGTGTCCCGGGGGCCCGCGCGAACACGCAAGCGTCCGCTCAATCATTCTGCAAACAGGAGGAGGCTGAGCTCCCCTGCACAATACACCTCGAAACCCTCTCAGGTCCCGGCGGCGCGCAGCGCCGTCCCAAGTACTTGGTCGGGTTCGAGAGAGGCGCAATCGCCCGGAGTTAGGCGAGTAGACGCTTTCGGTGCGACCACCCGTGCTCCCAACTGAGCTTGCCGCTGCCGACAGAGGCCCGGGAGCGTGCTGTCGTGGCATTGCCGGCGGGAGACAACACGCGCCACCTACGGTGACCGGCAGCTCCAACGCCAGCGCCACAGAAGGACAAAAGCCCCACTTGGGTGCCGAAGCGAACTCTCCCAGCACAGCGCACGCGCCAACACATCCGCACAGCTGCGATACAAACCACCAGCGAGAACCGCTGGGGCGACCGAGCAGCAGACGGCGTCGCGGCGCCGAGCGCCGGGCGGCGGCGCATCCTCAACGCACACAGTCCTCAATCGGACCAGCACACTGAAGATGTCCACCGCGCTTCGCACCGGGCCCGCGAGGACCTACTTTGGCCGCACGGCGCCGCGCGCAGGGTGCGCCGGCGCGCAGCTGCGACGCCTGCCGCGTCCGTCGGCCGGCGCGCCTGCCACTGGCCGCCCCCACCAGCCGGCTGTAGCGCGTGCGCCCACGCACCGCGCGGCCAGCACGCCGGGAGGCGCCCCCTCACCGGCCGGGGACGGTCCCACCCAGCCACCGCCGCGTATCGCTTCACACCCAGATGCCGTTCAGTTTCGTCGGCATGGTGGGTATCGCTGGAACAACCGGTTAGTACCTCAACCTATCGTCGCCATCACCGATTCACCCCTAGCGAGAACAACCGCACCACAACGGGTTACCATTTGTTCATTTGCGTAACTTCACCAGAAAACGCAGGCGTCCATCGCCATTTGCAACTTCAACGACTATTGCATGCCTGTGTCAGGTGTCACGCCACACTACGTCTGCCCACATACACGCAACAAAATGTGCACGCCTAGACAATACGTGGAAGGTGGCCCCCGTACGTATGCGATGTCCATTGCTCGAACGACTGTGAACCGGCCTCTGTAGCATGTCGCAGATATGGAACGCGGTGCACCATGCCATCACGGTGTGTGAGGAGAGACGACTAGGTCCGAATACATCAACAGACAGCTCATGCTGATCGCCATCCACGGCGTCCGTTCCTCCCACACGTCTCTATGGCGTACCACACTGCAATCCAGCTCTCATAGGGAGACGACACGTAGCTGCGTGCACAATATTTGCACTGTATGGTCCGCCGTTTTTGGGCGCAGTCGTTGTACGGTCACACATGTGCCACGATGTATCATTCAGTACATAAGGACGAATGTGCAGTACAGATTGTGGTTCACGCGTACGACATCAGCGGACAGTTGACACAGGCCGCACCACAACGTAGCCTGCGTACGTCGCATGCGAAGGGCATTGAACATGCAAACTTGTCACCAACCAGCTTGCGAAGGCAGGGGGCAAGGTGGGGACGTGGGGAGGGGTGGGGGGGGGGCGGCATGTACGTCCTGCTGCCATCCACATTACAGTGTACAGCAGGAGCATGTGGAAAGTCAGCAAGACTTGCAAGGTGTTTAACATGAAGCGATACACAGGGGAGCGGGCAGTGCGAGTAGCGAACTATATTGCGAGGGTTGCGGGTGGGCAACACTACACTAATTGAACGAGTCGTATAACAATTACAGAGCAGGTTTAGGCAACAACGTGGGTTACGTTAGCGGACAACGTGGGTTAGGTTAGGGGACAACGTGGGTTAGGTTAGGGGACAACATGGGTTAGGTTAGGGGACAACATGGGTTAGGTTAGGGTACAACATGGGTTAGGTTAGGGCACAACATGGGTTAGGTTAAGGCACAACATGGGTTAGGTTAAGGCACAACATGGGTTAGGTTAAGGCACAACATGGGTTAGGTTAAGGCACAACGTGGGTTAGGTTAAGGCACAACGTGGGTTAGGTTAAGGCACAACGTGGGTTAGGTTAAGGCACAACATGGGTTAGGTTAAGGCACAACATGGGTTAGGTTAAGGCACAACATGGGTTAGGTTAAGGCACAACATGGGTTAGGTTAAGGCACAACATGGGTTAGGTTAAGGCACAACATGGGTTAGGTTAAGGCACAACATGGGTTAGGTTAAGGCACAACATGGGTTAGGTTAAGGCACAACATGGGTTAGGTTAAGGCACAACATGGGTTAGGTTAAGGCACAACATGGGTTAGGTTAAGGCACAACATGGGTTAGGTTAAGGCACAACATGGGTTAGGTTAAGGCACAACATAGGTTAGGTTAAGGTACAACATAGGTTAGGTTAGGTTACACGTTGTTGTAAGGAAAGGTGTAGGGGGGGGGGGGGGCGGGGGCGGGGGCGGCAGGTTCGTTGATAGTGATTATAGTAAGTGAATGCTTGTGACATGATGAGATTTGTCACGTCAGGATGCACCTTTGGCTTATTAGAGGCGGCGCTCCAATTCTATGCTTGTGTCAGACCTGTGTCTTTGACTCATGTCATTGTTTGTGGGCTGTGACAGGAGGTACTATTGTGATGTTGGGTGCACCGTTGTATAGGACATGTGTGGGTATTGGTGCCTTATCTGCGCAATGGTGGATGTCGAAAGGGGGGGATATTCTATTTTCCGCATGGACCTCCTGGTCTGGTTGTGATAGTGTGGATTGTGTAATGTGGCGGAGAGGATGCACTGGATGTTGTTCCATGCTGGTGCTTACATATTGTATGTGCGCCCGTTAGAAGCAGAGAGTGGTGCGTGATGAGAGTGTCTGGCTGACGTGTGGTTCCCATTGTGGGCACACTCTTTCAGCATGTATACGGACAGTTGTATCTATATTCTGTAATTTGATGGCTCTGCATTGATTACTAATCAGCGCCGTGTGTACGGGTAATCTGGTTCCAGTCCAAAATGTTCCATCTGTGTACATTAGTGACAAAGACTCCCCCCATGCAGTGGGGCTCGGTCTGTTATAACTCTTCCGCGTAATATATTTGCCCCACGTTTTTGCGACTGCGAGTGCGAGTGCGAGTGCAACGCGCATGGGGACCGACATGCTGATGGCTCGGTATCGGACGCCGTACAGTGAGCAACGCGATCGCGTCTCTCGCTCGTAAGTGGTACAGGTCGCGGCTCATGTATACGGACAGCGGGAATGTCGCATATTGGAAATAACTCTTCATGAAACGCAAGTTATAGGGGTGGATTGCACTTTACGAGTGCGGGAAACGTCCGCCGTTCATCCGCTGGAGGTGCGAGTTTGGCGGTTGGGGTGGTCCACGAACGGGTGCGGGTAGAGTCATTGCCGGTCCACGGCTTCGTGC
>NW_025729236.1:822500-825000 GCF_021461385.2 Schistocerca piceifrons
GCGCAGAACCTACCATCGACAGTTGATAAGGCAGACATTTGAAAGATGCGTCGCCGGTACGAGGACCGTGCGATCAGCCCAAAGTTATTCAGAGTCACCAAGGCAAACGGACCGGACGAGCCGACCGATTGGTTTTGATCTAATAAAAGCGTCCCTTCCATCTCTGGTCGGGACTCTGTTTGCATGTATTAGCTCTAGAATTACCACAGTTATCCAAGTAACGTGGGTACGATCTAAGGAACCATAACTGATTTAATGAGCCATTCGCGGTTTCACCTTAATGCGGCTTGTACTGAGACATGCATGGCTTAATCTTTGAGACAAGCATATGACTACTGGCAGGATCAACCAGGGAGCTGCGTCAACTAGAGCTGAGCAGCCGGCCGCCCGGGAGTGTGTCCCGGGGGCCCGCGCGAACACGCAAGCGTCCGCTCAATCATTCTGCAAACAGGAGGAGGCTGAGCTCCCCTGCACAATACACCTCGAAACCCTCTCAGGTCCCGGCGGCGCGCAGCGCCGTCCCAAGTACTTGGTCGGGTTCGAGAGAGGCGCAATCGCCCGGAGTTAGGCGAGTAGACGCTTTCGGTGCGACCACCCGTGCTCCCAACTGAGCTTGCCGCTGCCGACAGAGGCCCGGGAGCGTGCTGTCGTGGCATTGCCGGCGGGAGACAACACGCGCCACCTACGGTGACCGGCAGCTCCAACGCCAGCGCCACAGAAGGACAAAAGCCCCACTTGGGTGCCGAAGCGAACTCTCCCAGCACAGCGCACGCGCCAACACATCCGCACAGCTGCGATACAAACCACCAGCGAGAACCGCTGGGGCGACCGAGCAGCAGACGGCGTCGCGGCGCCGAGCGCCGGGCGGCGGCGCATCCTCAACGCACACAGTCCTCAATCGGACCAGCACACTGAAGATGTCCACCGCGCTTCGCACCGGGCCCGCGAGGACCTACTTTGGCCGCACGGCGCCGCGCGCAGGGTGCGCCGGCGCGCAGCTGCGACGCCTGCCGCGTCCGTCGGCCGGCGCGCCTGCCACTGGCCGCCCCCACCAGCCGGCTGTAGCGCGTGCGCCCACGCACCGCGCGGCCAGCACGCCGGGAGGCGCCCCCTCACCGGCCGGGGACGGTCCCACCCAGCCACCGCCGCGTATCGCTTCACACCCAGATGCCGTTCAGTTTCGTCGGCATGGTGGGTATCGCTGGAACAACCGGTTAGTACCTCAACCTATCGTCGCCATCACCGATTCACCCCTAGCGAGAACAACCGCACCACAACGGGTTACCATTTGTTCATTTGCGTAACTTCACCAGAAAACGCAGGCGTCCATCGCCATTTGCAACTTCAACGACTATTGCATGCCTGTGTCAGGTGTCACGCCACACTACGTCTGCCCACATACACGCAACAAAATGTGCACGCCTAGACAATACGTGGAAGGTGGCCCCCGTACGTATGCGATGTCCATTGCTCGAACGACTGTGAACCGGCCTCTGTAGCATGTCGCAGATATGGAACGCGGTGCACCATGCCATCACGGTGTGTGAGGAGAGACGACTAGGTCCGAATACATCAACAGACAGCTCATGCTGATCGCCATCCACGGCGTCCGTTCCTCCCACACGTCTCTATGGCGTACCACACTGCAATCCAGCTCTCATAGGGAGACGACACGTAGCTGCGTGCACAATATTTGCACTGTATGGTCCGCCGTTTTTGGGCGCAGTCGTTGTACGGTCACACATGTGCCACGATGTATCATTCAGTACATAAGGACGAATGTGCAGTACAGATTGTGGTTCACGCGTACGACATCAGCGGACAGTTGACACAGGCCGCACCACAACGTAGCCTGCGTACGTCGCATGCGAAGGGCATTGAACATGCAAACTTGTCACCAACCAGCTTGCGAAGGCAGGGGGCAAGGTGGGGACGTGGGGAGGGGTGGGGGGGGGGGCGGCATGTACGTCCTGCTGCCATCCACATTACAGTGTACAGCAGGAGCATGTGGAAAGTCAGCAAGACTTGCAAGGTGTTTAACATGAAGCGATACACAGGGGAGCGGGCAGTGCGAGTAGCGAACTATATTGCGAGGGTTGCGGGTGGGCAACACTACACTAATTGAACGAGTCGTATAACAATTACAGAGCAGGTTTAGGCAACAACGTGGGTTACGTTAGCGGACAACGTGGGTTAGGTTAGGGGACAACGTGGGTTAGGTTAGGGGACAACATGGGTTAGGTTAGGGTACAACATGGGTTAGGTTAGGGCACAACATGGGTTAGGTTAAGGCACAACATGGGTTAGGTTAAGGCACAACATGGGTTAGGTTAAGGCACAACATGGGTTAGGTTATGGCACAACATGGGTTAGGTTAAGGCACAACATGGGTTAGGTTAAGGCACAACATGGGTTAGGTTAAGGCACAACATGGGTTAGGTTAAGGCACAACATGGGTTAGGTTAAGGCACAACATGGGTTAGGTTAAGGCACAACATGG
>NW_025729236.1:830000-842500 GCF_021461385.2 Schistocerca piceifrons
GCAGGCCTCACCTGAGTGAGTTTGTGGGCCCAGGCACTGGAGCCGTATCCTACTATTGGTGCTAAAATGCAGTTATGATACATTTTTGTTGCCAACGGAGGTAGATGAAAACGCCGTTGGGCTATACTAATCAGTTTATTTAAGACTGCTAATGCTTTTGAAGCAACATGATTAATATGTGGCACATAACTCCATGCCTCATCTATGAGGACGCCCAAATATTTCGCAACTCGTGTACGCGCCACTACTTTATTGTCTAATCTTATGATGGGGTCACGGGCCAATTTGCCCTTAAGGAGAATGTATTGAGATTTGTGAGGTGCAATTTCTAACTTAGAAGATTTACACCATTGTGTTAAGATCTCGAAAACATGGCCTGCATTTGTCTCTATTTCGGTACGACTGTCGCCCCCGATAAGGACGAGGAGATCATCTGCATATGCCACGACTCCTAGTGCTACATTGTTCTCCTCAAGAGTTCTCAGCAGAGGATCCATGTTTATATCCCAGAATAAAGGGCCGCACACAGAACCCTGTGGACAGCCCTTTGATATGTTCTTGAACACCACAGCACCAGGAGCCATGATTTTAGCAACCCTATTCCGGCAGTAGTCCCTCAAACAACCGTATAGCATTACCGGACACTCAATCTCCCGAAGACGAGAGAAGAGCGCCGGCCACCACAGGTTGTCGAAGGCGCCGGAGATATCCACCATGACTCCAAGAACATATTTCCTTGTAGATGAGTGTACAATACTTGCGACCTTATTTACGGCATCAGATGTTGATTTGCCTTTACGGAAACCGTATTGCATGTCACTCATTCCACGAAGGATTCTGTGACTTGACAGCCTTGAGACCAGCAGCTTCTCAAGCGTCTTTCCCAGGACATCCAAGAGGCATATAGGCCTGTAGGACTTTGGTATTGTTGGATCTTTTTCTGGTGACTTCTTTATTATTATCACTTCCGCAGTCTTCCAGCGAGTTGGGAAGGACTGTGTTTCCAGACACCTGTTGTATATCTTTGCAAGGCCTGGGGCTATCTTGTGCACAATATTCTGCAGAACTTCCGCAGGTATTGCGTCTGGCCCTGGGGCCTTGCGTCTGGCAAAAGAGAGTATAGCTGTTTGTACCTCCTCAACCGAGAAGGGGTATACTTGTAGTTCATTATTGTACTCCGTCTGATCCTGGATCCTAATCTCCTGTTGCATCTCGTTGTCCGTTTCCGGTCGGTCGTCAGGGAGGAGCACATTAAGTAACTCCTCAGCCGTCTCCACCCAGTCTTTCGTCATACTGTTATTGTCTCCAAGTCTTACTGTCGAGAGATGCATTGGAGAATGTATTTTCTCTCTCACCATTTTATATGGGATACCCCATGGGTCTAGGGTAAGATGAGACTTTACAAAGTCCTCCCAACTTCGCTGGCGATGTTGCCTTAGGGTTTCTTTGAAAATCCATTTTCGTCTCCTGTACAGGGCAAGATGGTATTGCCTTTCGTCCCGGGTGAAAGACGCCTGATAGCTGCGCCGTGCCCTTCTCATAGACTGCCTGAGCCGAGTGAGCTCCGGAGTCCATGGAGAGGTCGTTTCGCGTATGAGACGTCTTCGCGTCGGTATCGCTGCGGCCACTGCCGCCTTTATAGAGACAATCAAGGCCTCAACAGCCTCTTCCACGTTAAACGGGCCATCTTCCAACTCTGGAGGATTGAACTCTGCCTCCAGCAGGCCCCAATCGGCTCTCCCATAATCATATTGCGTTGTCCACCCCTCTGGCACGTGTTCCGCAAGTAGTGCGACTGAAAATTCAATTATGTTATGGTCACTTGTTGTGAGATTTTCTAGAACTTTCCAGTTCTGAATATTATTTGCTACGTTAACTGAACTCAGCGTCACATCTATGTGAGACGCTGCCCCGGCTCGACTCCTATAAGTAGGAGGGTTGCCAGGGAGGTTTATTACATGTAATTGATGTTCCATTATGAAATCCTCGAGCGCAATTCCTCTTTGGTCCTGGGCTCCACTGTGCCAGAGAGGGGATTTTGCATTACTATCCATTGTAATAATGAGCGGTTTGCCAGCCAGGGCACGCAAAACAGTTGTCAAATGCCTCAGGTATATTTGTATTTGGTCTCTGTATTGACAGTAAACATTTATGAAGAACCAGTGTGTATTACAATAATTTATCTCGATTACAGTCACATGTGTATTACAAAACTGTGTTAGAACAGTAGTTTTGATTAACTTGTTTATTATAACAATGACTGACATCGGATTTTGACCGATCGAGATCACCTGAGCTGTTCCAGGGAGGCCCGGGACCCTGCCTGAGGCAGAGTACGGCTCTTGTATTAATAAGATATCAGTATACCTTTCTTCAGCCAATTTGCAGAGCTCCTGAGTAACCAGTGAGCTCCGCATTGTATTTATCTGCAAACAATTTATTCTAGTCATGGGAATCTGGTGTAAAAGTGGCTTGCAGGCCAAGCCTGGGCAGGATCAAAAGCAATTCTACCGTGCATTCTAACCATATCTTCGTAAACTTTATTTAAATCAAATTTCCTACCCCTCCGGATGTAAACTTTCGAAACCAGATCAGATAGTTTATCGTATTCTGTGGGAATGTTTAGAGCAACAAGTTCTATACAGTCTGCATCCTCCAGAGTTGGAAATGTAATTTTATTTCCACGGGGATGCCCAGCTCGGACCAGCTGCCTCAGTGCGGCGTTAAGAGTCTGTGAGTTTTCCAACCTAGACAACCGCAGAGTCTCCTCACATATTAGGTAAGTATTTCCAGGCGGACAATTGTTAAAAGATCGTTTCTGTTCTTGAGTGTCTACCTCTACATCATCTACATTTACACTATCATCCAGAGTTATTTTATTTACAGATGTAACTACTTTGATCAAGTCTACAGTCTCATCTACCTCATCCATTTTTACACCATCACCAAAAGTTAATTTATTTACAGATGTGGCTACTTTAATCAAGTCTGCAGTCTCTTTATCTGTTCCCTTTGCAGGACCATCAGACGCAGACGCCGACGGCTCCGCCCCATCTCGACGAGAAGCGGAGCCCACCGCCATGGCCGCCGACGGTCCCAGTGACTCCGGAAGGCCGCCCCTGGAGGCCAGGAAGGACCCGACCTGACAGGAGAAGTCCTCCGTCTCGGGCTGCACTTCAGGCACCAGCACAGCATAGATCTCCCCCTCCCTCCGCGAGGAACTGTCCCCACCCGGGGAGGGGAGACCCGCCAGCCCAGCCGCCTCCACCACCATCGAACCTGGAAGACTCCCCCGGCAGGCCGGGGAACCTCCGACCTGGCACGAGAAGTCCACTGTCTCCGGTTGTACAGTTGGCACTGGAACAGAGTAAACATTAGCTATTTCCTCCTCTTGCTCACCATCCAAAGAGGACAGTGACTCTTGTAATTTCCTCCACCTTCCCGCATCTCTCAATGTTTTACTTGGCGACTTTCTACGAGTGACCTTATAGCGTGTCGCCATAGTCGGTCCTTTGGATTAGTCGCTGGAGAAGTATCTTGTAAGTCAAACACTCCTTACCAGGAGTGTTACATGTTCGCTTTCGATATCTGCATGGGATACACAGTGGAGTATCTTTTGTGCAATTCTTTTTGTCATGGGTGTCACACCCGCAGTTTCCACACACGGGCTTCAAAAAGTTACAATATTTAGCGACATGGCCGTAGTCTTGGCACTTAGAACACTTTGCTAAGGCCGTATAATCTTTCACTGAGATTGCATTATAGCCAATATATAGCCTATTTGTCACTATTATCTGCTTTCTCAGTGCAGGTGCAACCTCAATTGCGTAGTGTACCGTATTTCGGTCACGAGGACCTGCTTTAAATCGTATTTTTAACTGCTCGTTAAACTCCTCGCGAGTCATTTTTTCCTCGAAATTCTGTGCGTATAGACAATCCGTTACATCGTCCTGAGACATGTACGACGGTACGTCGTACATCATCATTAGGGGGCGACGTTTGCGTGGTTTCTCACATATAAATGAGTCTTTTAGTTTCTGGTTGTTAATTATTTTGTCGCTATCCTCAGTTGAGGCCACTTCTACAATTAGTACATTTTTTGTTGTTCTTATATTGTTAATTTTAATCTTGTCTACACGCGGGTTTATGCTCTGTTCGAATTTTTCTTTGGCCTTTTTAACATCCTCACCCTTTTTTGGTTTTATAAACAGAGTTGGGACTGATTTTTCTACGTTTTGTTTTATAGTCTCCTGGACTGTTCTTTTAATTGCCGGTGCTGCCGCTAACGCAGCTGCATAAGTCTTTTGTGGTCTCTGTTGCTCTTTGCGCAGGCGTTCATTTTCCGCCTTTACCTCTGCGTACTGACAGGGACAGCGGGAATCTCGTTAATCCATTCATGCGCGTCACTAATTAGATGACGAGGCATTTGGCTACCTTAAGAGAGTCATAGTTACTCCCGCCGTTTACCCGCGCTTGCTTGAATTTCTTCACGTTGACATTCAGAGCACTGGGCAGAAATCACATTGCGTCAACACCCGCTAGGGCCATCGCAATGCTTTGTTTTAATTAGACAGTCGGATTCCCCCAGTCCGTGCCAGTTCTGAGTTGATCGTTGAATGGCGGCCGAAGAGAATCCGCGCACCCGCGCGCCCCCGGAGGAGCACGCTAAGGCGGACGCGGCCTCGCAGCAAGGAAGATCCGTGGGAGGCCAAGGCACGGGACCGAGCTCGGATCCTGCACGCAGGTTGAAGCACCGGGGCGCGAACGCCGCGCAGGCGCGCGCATCCTGCACCGCCGGCCAGCACGAGGCCGACCAACGGCGAGAGCAGACCACGCCCGCGCTAAACGCCCGCACTTACCGGCACCCCTACGGCACTCACCTCGCCCAGGCCCGGCACGTTAGCGCTGACCCACTTCCCGACCAAGCCCGACACGCCCCGATCCTCAGAGCCAATCCTTATCCCGAAGTTACGGATCCAATTTGCCGACTTCCCTTACCTACATTATTCTATCGACTAGAGGCTCTTCACCTTGGAGACCTGCTGCGGATATGGGTACGAACCGGCGCGACACCTCCACGTGGCCCTCTCCCGGATTTTCAAGGTCCGAGGGGAAGATCGGGACACCGCCGCAACTGCGGTGCTCTTCGCGTTCCAAACCCTATCTCCCTGCTAGAGGATTCCAGGGAACTCGAACGCTCATGCAGAAAAGAAAACTCTTCCCCGATCTCCCGACGGCGTCTCCGGGTCCTTTTGGGTTACCCCGACGAGCATCTCTAAAAGAGGGGCCCGACTTGTATCGGTTCCGCTGCCGGGTTCCGGAATAGGAACCGGATTCCCTTTCGCCCAACGGGGGCCAGCACAAAGCGCATCATGCTATGACGGCCCCCATCAACATCGGATTTCTCCTAGGGCTTAGGATCGACTGACTCGTGTGCAACGGCTGTTCACACGAAACCCTTCTCCGCGTCAGCCCTCCAGGGCCTCGCTGGAGTATTTGCTACTACCACCAAGATCTGCACCGACGGCGGCTCCAGGCAGGCTCACGCCCAGACCCTTCTGCGCCCACCGCCGCGACCCTCCTACTCGTCAGGGCTTCGCGGCCGGCCGCAAGGACCGGCCATGACTGCCAGACTGACGGCCGAGTATAGGCACGACGCTTCAGCGCCATCCATTTTCAGGGCTAGTTGCTTCGGCAGGTGAGTTGTTACACACTCCTTAGCGGATTCCGACTTCCATGGCCACCGTCCTGCTGTCTTAAGCAACCAACGCCTTTCATGGTTTCCCATGAGCGTCGATTCGGGCGCCTTAACTCGGCGTTTGGTTCATCCCACAGCGCCAGTTCTGCTTACCAAAAGTGGCCCACTTGGCACTCCGATCCGAGTCGTTTGCTCGCGGCTTCAGCATATCAAGCAAGCCGGAGATCTCACCCATTTAAAGTTTGAGAATAGGTTGAGGTCGTTTCGGCCCCAAGGCCTCTAATCATTCGCTTTACCGGATGAGACTCGTACGAGCACCAGCTATCCTGAGGGAAACTTCGGAGGGAACCAGCTACTAGATGGTTCGATTAGTCTTTCGCCCCTATACCCAGCTCCGACGATCGATTTGCACGTCAGAATCGCTACGGACCTCCATCAGGGTTTCCCCTGACTTCGTCCTGGCCAGGCATAGTTCACCATCTTTCGGGTCCCAACGTGTACGCTCTAGGTGCGCCTCACCTCGCAATGAGGACGAGACGCCCCGGGAGTGCGGAGGCCGCCGCCCCGTGAAGGGCGGGGAAGCCCCATCCTCCCTCGGCCCGCGCAAGGCGAGACCTTCACTTTCATTACGCCTTTAGGTTTCGTACAGCCCAATGACTCGCGCACATGTTAGACTCCTTGGTCCGTGTTTCAAGACGGGTCGTGAAATTGTCCAAAGCTGAAGCGCCGCTGACGGGAGCGATTATTCCGCCCGAGAGCATCCCGAGCCAACAGCGGCGCGGGTCCGGGGCCGGGCCAGGTAGGTCCGTCATCCGGGAAGAACCGCGCGCGCTTGCCGGGAGCCCGAGCGCCCAAAGGGGCGAATCGACTCCTCCAGATATACCGCCGGGCAGCCAGCCAGGACACCGGGGCTCTGCCCAACAGACGCGAACCGAGGCCCGCGGAAGGACAGGCTGCGCACCCGGGCCGTAGGCCGGCACCCAGCGGGTCGCGACGTCCTACTAGGGGAGAAGTGCGGCCCACCGCACACCGGAACGGCCCCACCCCGCGGCGAGTGGAAAGGCAACCGGACACGACCCCGCCGCGGATTGCTCCGCGCGGGCGGCCGGCCCCATCTGCCGAGGGCGGAGGCCAGTGGCCGGATGGGCGTGAATCTCACCCGTTCGACCTTTCGGACTTCTCACGTTTACCCCAGAACGGTTTCACGTACTTTTGAACTCTCTCTTCAAAGTTCTTTTCAACTTTCCCTCACGGTACTTGTTCGCTATCGGTCTCGTGGTCATATTTAGTCTCAGATGGAGTTTACCACCCACTTGGAGCTGCACTCTCAAGCAACCCGACTCGAAGGAGAGGTCCCGCCGACGCTCGCACCGGCCGCTACGGGCCTGGCACCCTCTACGGGCCGTGGCCTCATTCAAGTTGGACTTGGGCTCGGCGCGAGGCGTCGGGGTAGTGGACCCTCCCAAACACCACATGCCACGACAGGCGGCAGCCTGCGGGGTTCGGTGCTGGACTCTTCCCTGTTCGCTCGCCGCTACTGGGGGAATCCTTGTTAGTTTCTTTTCCTCCGCTTAGTAATATGCTTAAATTCAGCGGGTAGTCTCGCCTGCTCTGAGGTCGTTGTACGAGGTGTCGCACGCCACACCGCCAGCCGGCTGTGCACGCTACCGAGAAAGTACCGGTATGCGAACCGCCAGGCGACGGGCGCGCATCGCACGTTTGAGGAGACGCGGCCGGCCCCACAGGCGGCCGCGACACTCCCAGGTCTGCGAAGCGGGGCAAACGCCGCGCGCTTCAGTATACGTAGCCGACCCTCAGCCAGACGTGGCCCGGGAACGGAATCCATGGACCGCAATGTGCGTTCGAAACGTCGATGTTCATGTGTCCTGCAGTTCACATGTCGACGCGCAATTTGCTGCGTTCTTCATCGACCCACGAGCCGAGTGATCCACCGTCCTGGGTGATCTTTTCTCAGTTTCCACCGTCTCTTTCGAGACGGTCGCATAGGCGGGAGTGAGGCGTGTGGCGGCCCCTGTTCCAGCGTTCTGTGTCCAACGGCCTCACGGCCGACGGGCGTCGTACGGCTCCACACCGGAGCGGACAGGCACTCGGGCGAAAGTCATTCAAAACCGGCGCCACGCGCCAGGTGCCGCAGGCCAGCCGCTCCAGCGCTCGTACCACACAACATTGCCGCTAGTTTTGAGAGGCACGCGTGGTTCCGCACGCGGCGCACGGCTACGGCGAGCCGTACAGGTAGCGTGTTGCGCGACACGACACGCACATCGAAAGACATGCAGTCTAGTCGGTAATGATCCTTCCGCAGGTTCACCTACGGAAACCTTGTTACGACTTTTACTTCCTCTAAATGATCAAGTTTGGTCATCTTTCCGGTAGCATCGGCAACGACAGAGTCAATGCCGCGTACCAGTCCGAAGACCTCACTAAATCATTCAATCGGTAGTAGCGACGGGCGGTGTGTACAAAGGGCAGGGACGTAATCAACGCGAGCTTATGACTCGCGCTTACTGGGAATTCCTCGTTCATGGGGAACAATTGCAAGCCCCAATCCCTAGCACGAAGGAGGTTCAGCGGGTTACCCCGACCTTCCGGCCTAGGAAGACACGCTGATTCCTTCAGTGTAGCGCGCGTGCGGCCCAGAACATCTAAGGGCATCACAGACCTGTTATTGCTCAATCTCGTGCGGCTAGAAGCCGCCTGTCCCTCTAAGAAGAAAAGTAATCGCTGACAGCACGAAGGATGTCACGCGACTAGTTAGCAGGCTAGAGTCTCGTTCGTTATCGGAATTAACCAGACAAATCGCTCCACCAACTAAGAACGGCCATGCACCACCACCCACCGAATCAAGAAAGAGCTATCAATCTGTCAATCCTTCCGGTGTCCGGGCCTGGTGAGGTTTCCCGTGTTGAGTCAAATTAAGCCGCAGGCTCCACTCCTGGTGGTGCCCTTCCGTCAATTCCTTTAAGTTTCAGCTTTGCAACCATACTTCCCCCGGAACCCAAAAGCTTTGGTTTCCCGGAGGCTGCCCGCCGAGTCATCGGAGGAACTGCGGCGGATCGCTGGCTGGCATCGTTTATGGTTAGAACTAGGGCGGTATCTGATCGCCTTCGAACCTCTAACTTTCGTTCTTGATTAATGAAAACATACTTGGCAAATGCTTTCGCTTCTGTTCGTCTTGCGACGATCCAAGAATTTCACCTCTAACGTCGCAATACGAATGCCCCCGCCTGTCCCTATTAATCATTACCTCGGGTTCCGAAAACCAACAAAATAGAACCGAGGTCCTATTCCATTATTCCATGCACACAGTATTCAGGCGGGCTTGCCTGCTTTAAGCACTCTAATTTGTTCAAAGTAAACGTGCCGGCCCACCGAGACACTCAATAAAGAGCACCCTGGTAGGATTTCAACGGGGTCCGCCTCGGGACGCACGAGCACGCACGGGGCGGTCGCACGCCTTCGGCTCGCCCCACCGGCAGGACGTCCCACGATACATGCCAGTTAAACACCGACGGGCGGTGAACCAACAGCGTGGGACACAAATCCAACTACGAGCTTTTTAACCGCAACAACTTTAATATACGCTATTGGAGCTGGAATTACCGCGGCTGCTGGCACCAGACTTGCCCTCCAATAGATACTCGTTAAAGGATTTAAAGTGTACTCATTCCGATTACGGGGCCTCGGATGAGTCCCGTATCGTTATTTTTCGTCACTACCTCCCCGTGCCGGGAGTGGGTAATTTGCGCGCCTGCTGCCTTCCTTGGATGTGGTAGCCGTTTCTCAGGCTCCCTCTCCGGAATCGAACCCTGATTCCCCGTTACCCGTTACAACCATGGTAGGCGCAGAACCTACCATCGACAGTTGATAAGGCAGACATTTGAAAGATGCGTCGCCGGTACGAGGACCGTGCGATCAGCCCAAAGTTATTCAGAGTCACCAAGGCAAACGGACCGGACGAGCCGACCGATTGGTTTTGATCTAATAAAAGCGTCCCTTCCATCTCTGGTCGGGACTCTGTTTGCATGTATTAGCTCTAGAATTACCACAGTTATCCAAGTAACGTGGGTACGATCTAAGGAACCATAACTGATTTAATGAGCCATTCGCGGTTTCACCTTAATGCGGCTTGTACTGAGACATGCATGGCTTAATCTTTGAGACAAGCATATGACTACTGGCAGGATCAACCAGGGAGCTGCGTCAACTAGAGCTGAGCAGCCGGCCGCCCGGGAGTGTGTCCCGGGGGCCCGCGCGAACACGCAAGCGTCCGCTCAATCATTCTGCAAACAGGAGGAGGCTGAGCTCCCCTGCACAATACACCTCGAAACCCTCTCAGGTCCCGGCGGCGCGCAGCGCCGTCCCAAGTACTTGGTCGGGTTCGAGAGAGGCGCAATCGCCCGGAGTTAGGCGAGTAGACGCTTTCGGTGCGACCACCCGTGCTCCCAACTGAGCTTGCCGCTGCCGACAGAGGCCCGGGAGCGTGCTGTCGTGGCATTGCCGGCGGGAGACAACACGCGCCACCTACGGTGACCGGCAGCTCCAACGCCAGCGCCACAGAAGGACAAAAGCCCCACTTGGGTGCCGAAGCGAACTCTCCCAGCACAGCGCACGCGCCAACACATCCGCACAGCTGCGATACAAACCACCAGCGAGAACCGCTGGGGCGACCGAGCAGCAGACGGCGTCGCGGCGCCGAGCGCCGGGCGGCGGCGCATCCTCAACGCACACAGTCCTCAATCGGACCAGCACACTGAAGATGTCCACCGCGCTTCGCACCGGGCCCGCGAGGACCTACTTTGGCCGCACGGCGCCGCGCGCAGGGTGCGCCGGCGCGCAGCTGCGACGCCTGCCGCGTCCGTCGGCCGGCGCGCCTGCCACTGGCCGCCCCCACCAGCCGGCTGTAGCGCGTGCGCCCACGCACCGCGCGGCCAGCACGCCGGGAGGCGCCCCCTCACCGGCCGGGGACGGTCCCACCCAGCCACCGCCGCGTATCGCTTCACACCCAGATGCCGTTCAGTTTCGTCGGCATGGTGGGTATCGCTGGAACAACCGGTTAGTACCTCAACCTATCGTCGCCATCACCGATTCACCCCTAGCGAGAACAACCGCACCACAACGGGTTACCATTTGTTCATTTGCGTAACTTCACCAGAAAACGCAGGCGTCCATCGCCATTTGCAACTTCAACGACTATTGCATGCCTGTGTCAGGTGTCACGCCACACTACGTCTGCCCACATACACGCAACAAAATGTGCACGCCTAGACAATACGTGGAAGGTGGCCCCCGTACGTATGCGATGTCCATTGCTCGAACGACTGTGAACCGGCCTCTGTAGCATGTCGCAGATATGGAACGCGGTGCACCATGCCATCACGGTGTGTGAGGAGAGACGACTAGGTCCGAATACATCAACAGACAGCTCATGCTGATCGCCATCCACGGCGTCCGTTCCTCCCACACGTCTCTATGGCGTACCACACTGCAATCCAGCTCTCATAGGGAGACGACACGTAGCTGCATGCACAATATTTGCACTGTATGGTCCGCCGTTTTTGGGCGCAGTCGTTGTACGGTCACACATGTGCCACGATGTATCATTCAGTACATAAGGACGAATGTACAGTACAGATTGTGGTTCACGCGTACGACATCAGCGGACAGTTGACACAGGCCGCACCACAACGTAGCCTGCGTACGTCGCATGCGAAGGGCATTGAACATGCAAACTTGTCACCAACCAGCTTGCGAAGGCAGGGGGCAAGGTGGGGACGTGGGGAGGGGTGGGGGGGGGGGCGGCATGTACGTCCTGCTGCCATCCACATTACAGTGTACAGCAGGAGCATGTGGAAAGTCAGCAAGACTTGCAAGGTGTTTAACATGAAGCGATACACAGGGGAGCGGGCAGTGCGAGTAGCGAACTATATTGCGAGGGTTGCGGGTGGGCAACACTACACTAATTGAACGAGTCGTATAACAATTACAGAGCAGGTTTAGGCAACAACGTGGGTTACGTTAGCGGACAACGTGGGTTAGGTTAGGGGACAACGTGGGTTAGGTTAGGGGACAACATGGGTTAGGTTAGGGGACAACATGGGTTAGGTTAGGGTACAACATGGGTTAGGTTAGGGCACAACATGGGTTAGGTTAAGGCACAACATGGGTTAGGTTAAGGCACAACATGGGTTAGGTTAAGGCACAACATGGGTTAGGTTAAGGCACAACATGGGTTAGGTTAAGGCACAACATGGGTTAGGTTAAGGCACAACATGGGTTAGGTTAAGGCACAACATGGGTTAGGTTAAGGCACAACATGGGTTAGGTTAAGGCACAACATGGGTTAGGTTAAGGCACAACATGGGTTAGGTTAAGGCACAACATGGGTTAGGTTAAGGCACAACATGGGTTAGGTTAAGGCACAACATGGGTTAGGTTAAGGCACAACATGGGTTAGGTTAAGGCACAACATGGGTTAGGTTAAGGCACAACATGGGTTAGGTTAAGGCACAACATGGGTTAGGTTAAGGCACAACATAGGTTAGGTTAAGGTACAACATAGGTTAGGTTAGGTTACACGTTGTTGTAAGGAAAGGTGTAGGGGGGGGGGGGGCGGGGGCGGGGGCGGCAGGTTCGTTGATAGTGATTATAGTAAGTGAATGCTTGTGACATGATGAGATTTGTCACGTCAGGATGCACCTTTGGCTTATTAGAGGCGGCGCTCCAATTCTATGCTTGTGTCAGACCTGTGTCTTTGACTCATGTCATTGTTTGTGGGCTGTGA
>NW_025729236.1:850000-852500 GCF_021461385.2 Schistocerca piceifrons
GCGGATCGCTGGCTGGCATCGTTTATGGTTAGAACTAGGGCGGTATCTGATCGCCTTCGAACCTCTAACTTTCGTTCTTGATTAATGAAAACATACTTGGCAAATGCTTTCGCTTCTGTTCGTCTTGCGACGATCCAAGAATTTCACCTCTAACGTCGCAATACGAATGCCCCCGCCTGTCCCTATTAATCATTACCTCGGGTTCCGAAAACCAACAAAATAGAACCGAGGTCCTATTCCATTATTCCATGCACACAGTATTCAGGCGGGCTTGCCTGCTTTAAGCACTCTAATTTGTTCAAAGTAAACGTGCCGGCCCACCGAGACACTCAATAAAGAGCACCCTGGTAGGATTTCAACGGGGTCCGCCTCGGGACGCACAAGCACGCACGGGGCGGTCGCACGCCTTCGGCTCGCCCCACCGGCAGGACGTCCCACGATACATGCCAGTTAAACACCGACGGGCGGTGAACCAACAGCGTGGGACACAAATCCAACTACGAGCTTTTTAACCGCAACAACTTTAATATACGCTATTGGAGCTGGAATTACCGCGGCTGCTGGCACCAGACTTGCCCTCCAATAGATACTCGTTAAAGGATTTAAAGTGTACTCATTCCGATTACGGGGCCTCGGATGAGTCCCGTATCGTTATTTTTCGTCACTACCTCCCCGTGCCGGGAGTGGGTAATTTGCGCGCCTGCTGCCTTCCTTGGATGTGTTAGCCGTTTCTCAGGCTCCCTCTCCGGAATCGAACCCTGATTCCCCGTTACCCGTTACAACCATGGTAGGCGCAGAACCTACCATCGACAGTTGATAAGGCAGACATTTGAAAGATGCGTCGCCGGTACGAGGACCGTGCGATCAGCCCAAAGTTATTCAGAGTCACCAAGGCAAACGGACCGGACGAGCCGACCGATTGGTTTTGATCTAATAAAAGCGTCCCTTCCATCTCTGGTCGGGACTCTGTTTGCATGTATTAGCTCTAGAATTACCACAGTTATCCAAGTAACGTGGGTACGATCTAAGGAACCATAACTGATTTAATGAGCCATTCGCGGTTTCACCTTAATGCGGCTTGTACTGAGACATGCATGGCTTAATCTTTGAGACAAGCATATGACTACTGGCAGGATCAACCAGGGAGCTGCGTCAACTAGAGCTGAGCAGCCGGCCGCCCGGGAGTGTGTCCCGGGGGCCCGCGCGAACACGCAAGCGTCCGCTCAATCATTCTGCAAACAGGAGGAGGCTGAGCTCCCCTGCACAATACACCTCGAAACCCTCTCAGGTCCCGGCGGCGCGCAGCGCCGTCCCAAGTACTTGGTCGGGTTCGAGAGAGGCGCAATCGCCCGGAGTTAGGCGAGTAGACGCTTTCGGTGCGACCACCCGTGCTCCCAACTGAGCTTGCCGCTGCCGACAGAGGCCCGGGAGCGTGCTGTCGTGGCATTGCCGGCGGGAGACAACACGCGCCACCTACGGTGACCGGCAGCTCCAACGCCAGCGCCACAGAAGGACAAAAGCCCCACTTGGGTGCCGAAGCGAACTCTCCCAGCACAGCGCACGCGCCAACACATCCGCACAGCTGCGATACAAACCACCAGCGAGAACCGCTGGGGCGACCGAGCAGCAGACGGCGTCGCGGCGCCGAGCGCCGGGCGGCGGCGCATCCTCAACGCACACAGTCCTCAATCGGACCAGCACACTGAAGATGTCCACCGCGCTTCGCACCGGGCCCGCGAGGACCTACTTTGGCCGCACGGCGCCGCGCGCAGGGTGCGCCGGCGCGCAGCTGCGACGCCTGCCGCGTCCGTCGGCCGGCGCGCCTGCCACTGGCCGCCCCCACCAGCCGGCTGTAGCGCGTGCGCCCACGCACCGCGCGGCCAGCACGCCGGGAGGCGCCCCCTCACCGGCCGGGGACGGTCCCACCCAGCCACCGCCGCGTATCGCTTCACACCCAGATGCCGTTCAGTTTCGTCGGCATGGTGGGTATCGCTGGAACAACCGGTTAGTACCTCAACCTATCGTCGCCATCACCGATTCACCCCTAGCGAGAACAACCGCACCACAACGGGTTACCATTTGTTCATTTGCGTAACTTCACCAGAAAACGCAGGCGTCCATCGCCATTTGCAACTTCAACGACTATTGCATGCCTGTGTCAGGTGTCACGCCACACTACGTCTGCCCACATACACGCAACAAAATGTGCACGCCTAGACAATACGTGGAAGGTGGCCCCCGTACGTATGCGATGTCCATTGCTCGAACGACTGTGAACCGGCCTCTGTAGCATGTCGCAGATATGGAACGCGGTGCACCATGCCATCACGGTGTGTGAGGAGAGACGACTAGGTCCGAATACATCAACAGACAGCTCATGCTGATCGCCATCCACGGCGTCCGTTCCTCCCACACGTCTCTATGGCGTACCACACTGCAATCCAGCTCTCATAGGGAGACGACACGTAGCTGCGTGCACAATATTTGCACTGTATGGTCC
>NW_025729236.1:857500-862500 GCF_021461385.2 Schistocerca piceifrons
AACCGCCACCACGTCAGGCTTGCGGATTCCCTCAGGTGTGCGGAGGTGGGGCTCCACAGAGACGTTGAAGCCCCTCTGCGCGAGTCCACGGGCGACATAGCGCACGATCGCGTCATGCCGCTTAACCCGGGACCCGTGCGTCCTGAAGCAAGCCTGTAACACGTGGTTGGCGGTCTCTACGGCCTGGCAGCCCGCGCGGCATCTGGTGTCCGCCTCCCGCCCGCGACTGCGCCGTGCCTTCGTGGGGAAGGCGTTGATGCGGGCGCGGAGAGCGTCGATGAAGTTACGCCCAGATAGCAGGCGACTGGTGTCAGCGACCCACTGGTGTTGCCCCTTGACGGCGGCGGAAGATGACAGCGCCGCACCGTCAAAGGCAACGTGCAGGCGCGCGGCCCACATCTCTCCAACCTGCGTCGACGATTTGAGGAGGTGGCCCTCCCACATAAGATGCCGCTCCAGCGCCTCGATCTCACGCTGCACCTCGTCCCGGCCTGCACCGTCGGCGGCTGGCCCAATCCTCTTCAGCGCCAGGAGACGGGACCGGCGAAGTGTTGGCCCCATCCATCGGCATGATGGGATGCCGAGGCCTCCCTGGGCTACAGGAGCGTGGAAGTAGCCCAGGGGAGTGTCCGCCGGAAGGCGGAACCATCTCCTGACGGCGGCACGGATGGTCACATCTGCCGCTTTCAACGCACCCACTCGGGTGCGGCTGAGGGCCAGCCCATGGTACAGGCCAGGCAGAAGTACGGTGGTGAGGGCGTGGAGGCGCTGTTGCGGCTTGAGCGGAGCTCGGGAGATGACGTCCAGCTGCTCCACCAGGTGGCGTCGTGGGTTGAAAACGCAGCGACCCGCGGTGGAGAATTGCAGTCCCAGGTACCGGAAGGTTTCACCCACACGTAGGGCGGGCACGGTGGCGTTGCCCGCTTTGAAGGTAACGTCGGCGTCGACCTTCACCTTCTTGTCGCGCCCAGACGCGACTAAGGCGAGGGTGAAACACTTCCGGGCGTTGATCTGCAGCCCCAGATGGGCGAGGGCTGCGACGGCTGCGTCGATGAGGGACTGCAATCCCCTCGCGGTCGATGCAAAAAGCAGGACGTCATCTGCGAAGGCCGCAGCGTTAACTCTGCGACCAAGGATCCGAGCTCCGATGTGGGAGGGAAGTTGACTCAAAACATAGTCCACCGCAAAATTGAAAAGGAGGGGGGAGAGGGGGTCACCCTGACGCACACCCCTAGCCGGCTGCAGGGGCACGCCCACGTCGGCGCCGCCCGCTATCACTGTCGTGCTACCCTCGTAACACCTTTCGACGTACTCAATAAAGCAATCCGGCAGGCCATGAGCCCTCAGCACGGGGCGGAGGGCAGCATGGTCCACCGAATCGAACGCTTTAGAGACGTCGATCGATGCCACAAAAACAGAGCGACAGGAGCGGACTGCGTCGGTGAGAGCAGTGTCCAAGATGAAGGTGTTTTCCAACATCCCATCCCGGGGGATGAATGCCCGCTGACGTTCGTCCACAGCACATGCACGCATCAGGCGTGACGCGAGAACCTTGTGAAAGGTCCGCGCCAACACCGAGCAGACCGTAATGGGGCGAAAGTCAGCGGGGGATGTTGGTGCAGCCGTTTTGGGGAGAAGTGACGTCCGGGCGCGAAGCAGACGCTCGGGGAGGGCGCGGGCCAGGAGGAAGAGGTTCAAGAGTTTCACCAGGACTTCATGCGGCAGGCGCCGCAGCTCCGCTGGAGTCAGGCCGTCCGGCCCGGCTGCCGATCCCCTGGGCGGCAAGGCAGCAGCGACCTCCTCACGTGTGACCGGCCCCCATAGGCACTCAGGAGCGACAGGCTCCGAGTGCGGGAGAAGGCGGTCACGGATGAAGCCGGCGGTGGAGATCGGCTTCTTCGTGAAGAGGTCCGCCCAGAAGTCCAGCAGACCGGGGATGTCGGGTGGCGGCTGCAGCAGGGTGCCGTCCAGCAAGCCGCGCACGCAACGTGCACGCGACCTACGGAAGGCGTCCTGTGTGCGCGCGTATTCCCAGCGGCGCCGCTTGCGCTTCTGCAGCGGCGGGGCGGCAGGCGGCCGCTTGGATGATTGGCGCGGCCGCTGTGTCCTGGTGATCGACCTCTCCCCCCTGGACCCGACCGACGCAAGGGCATCCGGGAGCATGCCCAGGATGACATCGGGCGGCGTGCCCCGCCCCAGACCAATGACTCGATCCAGGGCAGAGAAACGCTGGGCGGAAGCAGGTAGCCCCGCCAGATGCTCCCAGATGGCGGCGTCAGTCGGCCCCTCCGGCGGCGGCCCGGTGGTGTCGGCCGCGAAGTCCTCGGCTGCGTCGACGGGCGGCGCAGCGGCCTCGCCCGCGTCAGGCAGCGAGCTCGCTGTTCCACGGCGGGACGCCGGCTCTTCGCCCCGACCGATCTCAAGTGCCTCCATGAATTGGCGGACAAGCTGCTTGTGGGCAGCTTGCCGCCGTCGGCACTTGATTGCCTCAAGCGTTCGGTCGGGGAACATCCTGGTAAGTTCTTGATTTACAAAGAAGAACCGGGCGTCCCTCTCAAGGAACAGTTCGGCCTCTGCCTTGGCGAGCGACAGGACTTCTTCCTCCGTCCACCTCGCGCGATGCCTCTCCGTCACGATCTCAGCGTTGGCGGCCGCAGGGTGTTGGCGGCGGCGATGGACCCCGAGACCGTTCTTCGTGGTAAAAGTGCGGTGGCACTCACTGCAAGCAAAGGGAGCTACACAAACTATCGCATTTTCGTTACGGCCGGTTGGCCGGATAGGTGCTGGGGTAGCTGGGGTGGCACCTTCAGCGGAAGGGCCACCATCTCTTGTTTCTTGTCGGCTGCCCCCAACTATAAAGGGATAATGCGAGGGGGGGCTGGTAACCCCCCCAAGCCCCTGGTGCGGTCTTCCACTCTGCGAAAATCAGCGGGCCCACGAGAAGGGGAGAAGACCGCAGGAGAGGAGAGGCTAAGAGGGCTAGGCCCATGTATTGCGCATCACTCTCCCTGTAACTATAACCCAAGGAAGGCACCTCGCAGCAGCAGCACGACTACATCAAGACCGCACTTCGAAAAGCCAAGTCCGGATGCAGCCACACCGCCGCCACTTGGCCACCTTAAGAGAGTCATAGTTACTCCCGCCGTTTACCCGCGCTTGCTTGAATTTCTTCACGTTGACATTCAGAGCACTGGGCAGAAATCACATTGCGTCAACACCCGCTAGGGCCATCGCAATGCTTTGTTTTAATTAGACAGTCGGATTCCCCCAGTCCGTGCCAGTTCTGAGTTGATCGTTGAATGGCGGCCGAAGAGAATCCGCGCACCCGCGCGCCCCCGGAGGAGCACGCTAAGGCGGACGCGGCCTCGCAGCAAGGAAGATCCGTGGGAGGCCAAGGCACGGGACCGAGCTCGGATCCTGCACGCAGGTTGAAGCACCGGGGCGCGAACGCCGCGCAGGCGCGCGCATCCTGCACCGCCGGCCAGCACGAGGCCGACCAACGGCGAGAGCAGACCACGCCCGCGCTAAACGCCCGCACTTACCGGCACCCCTACGGCACTCACCTCGCCCAGGCCCGGCACGTTAGCGCTGACCCACTTCCCGACCAAGCCCGACACGCCCCGATCCTCAGAGCCAATCCTTATCCCGAAGTTACGGATCCAATTTGCCGACTTCCCTTACCTACATTATTCTATCGACTAGAGGCTCTTCACCTTGGAGACCTGCTGCGGATATGGGTACGAACCGGCGCGACACCTCCACGTGGCCCTCTCCCGGATTTTCAAGGTCCGAGGGGAAGATCGGGACACCGCCGCAACTGCGGTGCTCTTCGCGTTCCAAACCCTATCTCCCTGCTAGAGGATTCCAGGGAACTCGAACGCTCATGCAGAAAAGAAAACTCTTCCCCGATCTCCCGACGGCGTCTCCGGGTCCTTTTGGGTTACCCCGACGAGCATCTCTAAAAGAGGGGCCCGACTTGTATCGGTTCCGCTGCCGGGTTCCGGAATAG
This sequence comes from Schistocerca piceifrons, assembly GCF_021461385.2. Lineage (NCBI taxonomy): Eukaryota > Metazoa > Arthropoda > Insecta > Orthoptera > Acrididae > Schistocerca > Schistocerca piceifrons. The sequence goes on from NW_025729236.1 coordinate 861,510, forward strand.
GAACCGGATTCCCTTTCGCCCAACGGGGGCCAGCACAAAGCGCATCATGCTATGACGGCCCCCATCAACATCGGATTTCTCCTAGGGCTTAGGATCGACTGACTCGTGTGCAACGGCTGTTCACACGAAACCCTTCTCCGCGTCAGCCCTCCAGGGCCTCGCTGGAGTATTTGCTACTACCACCAAGATCTGCACCGACGGCGGCTCCAGGCAGGCTCACGCCCAGACCCTTCTGCGCCCACCGCCGCGACCCTCCTACTCGTCAGGGCTTCGCGGCCGGCCGCAAGGACCGGCCATGACTGCCAGACTGACGGCCGAGTATAGGCACGACGCTTCAGCGCCATCCATTTTCAGGGCTAGTTGCTTCGGCAGGTGAGTTGTTACACACTCCTTAGCGGATTCCGACTTCCATGGCCACCGTCCTGCTGTCTTAAGCAACCAACGCCTTTCATGGTTTCCCATGAGCGTCGATTCGGGCGCCTTAACTCGGCGTTTGGTTCATCCCACAGCGCCAGTTCTGCTTACCAAAAGTGGCCCACTTGGCACTCCGATCCGAGTCGTTTGCTCGCGGCTTCAGCATATCAAGCAAGCCGGAGATCTCACCCATTTAAAGTTTGAGAATAGGTTGAGGTCGTTTCGGCCCCAAGGCCTCTAATCATTCGCTTTACCGGATGAGACTCGTACGAGCACCAGCTATCCTGAGGGAAACTTCGGAGGGAACCAGCTACTAGATGGTTCGATTAGTCTTTCGCCCCTATACCCAGCTCCGACGATCGATTTGCACGTCAGAATCGCTACGGACCTCCATCAGGGTTTCCCCTGACTTCGTCCTGGCCAGGCATAGTTCACCATCTTTCGGGTCCCAACGTGTACGCTCTAGGTGCGCCTCACCTCGCAATGAGGACGAGACGCCCCGGGAGTGCGGAGGCCGCCGCCCCGTGAAGGGCGGGGAAGCCCCATCCTCCCTCGGCCCGCGCAAGGCGAGACCTTC